>NW_022314142.1:0-9912 GCF_002776525.5 Piliocolobus tephrosceles
TTTTTTTTAGTAGAGACAGGGTTTCACGATGTTGGCCAGGGTGGTCTTGAACTACTGACCTCCTGATCCACCCACCTCGGCCTCCCAAAGTGCTGGGATTATAGACTTGAGCCACCACGTCTGGCCATATTATCTTTAAATCTTAGGTTCCTCATCTGTGAAATCAACTAATATGTGTTTATTGTTATAAGTCAAAGAGAGAAAATTGAAATGAGGCCTAGGATGCTGATTATATTTTGTTCTTTGAGCCAGGTGATAGTTAAATAGATATGATCACTTTGCGAACACTTAAAACCAAACACTGCATGTTCTCACTCATAGGTGGGAATTGAACAATGAGATCACTTGGACTCTGGTAGGGGAACATCACACACCGGGGCCTATTATGGGGAGGGTCGGGGGGAGGGATGGCATTGGGAGTTATACCTGATGTAAATGATGAGTTGATGGGTGCTGACGAGTTGGTGGGTGCAGCACACCAACATGGCACAAGTATATGTGTGTAACAAACCTGCACGTTGTGCACATGTACCCTAGAACTTAAAGTATAATAAAAAAAAAGAAAAGAAAAAAAAAGACTTACGTGCTTTTCTGCAAGTAATGTACACAAAAATGTGTAAATACTTAGTAGTCTTATCAAAATAAGATAATATGTGTGTATATATATATATATTGTTAAGCAAAGTACCTAGTACATTTTGGCCAAAGCAGATGTCATCTCTCTTCTGTCTTTTGTTTACTTTTTTTCCTAGCCCAATAATCCTAGAGATTTTAAAGTACTTCTGCTTGTTTACCTTCATTTTAAAAAAGTTAATTATAAAGCACATAAACTCATTTTAGGAAAAATGCAAAAAATCTGATAATATGCTCATTTATAAATAAAAAAGCAAACAAAACCTTTAAATTCTAACAACAGCCACCAGCCTACTCCCACCCTTTCCAAGGTATTCTAATCCTCCTCTTCCTTTTCTCCAAGGCATATTTTTTTCCTAAGGATAGTTGCATTTTATTTTTTACATACACTTCTTTAATTTTTTTCACCTTATTCTAATTTTCTTTACTTTTCTATTGATTATGGGTTTAGCAAGAAAAAAGTTAAGGGTGGCAGTCAGAGTGCATGCAGAATTCTTCAAAGCAATGAATGTTGAGAAAAGCTATGTATGTTCAGAAGTTAATAGTCTCCCATCTAGATTTCTGTGCAGCTTGAATTCCTCAGTGTTTCTGAACTTCTGGTGTTTTTCTCTTATGTTTTAACTAATACTCTGCTACTGCTTTTGTCTTGATTATCGTTTCAGTGGGATTTAAAAAATTTCTTTCCATTTTTTTTCTTTTCTCTTTATTTCTTTCCTCCTCTTCTCTTATATTTTCTCTTTCTTTCTTTTTTTTTCTTTTTTTTAAATTATACTTTAAGTTCTAGGGTACATATGCATAACGTGCAGGTTTGTTACATATGTATACTTGTGCCATGTTGGTGTGCTGCACCCATCAACTCGTCAGCACCCATCATTTTATCATTTATATCAGGTATAACAACCCAATGCAATCCCTACCCCCTCCCCACTCCCCATGATAGGCCCCAGTGTGTGATGTTCCCCTTCCCGAGTCCAAGTGAACTCATTGTTCAGTTCCCACCTATGAGTGAGAACATGCGGTGTTTGGTTTTCTCTTCTTGTGATAGTTTGCTAAGAATGATGGTTTCCAGCTGCATCCATGTCCCTACAAAGGACGCAAATTCATCCTTTTTTATGGCTGCATAGTATTCCATGGTGTATATGTGCCACATTTTCTTAATCCAGTCTGTCATTCATGGACATTTGGGTTGGTTCCAAGTCTTTGCTATTGTGAATAGTGCCACAATAAACATACGTGTGCATGTGTCTTTGTAGTAGAATAATTTATAATCCTTTGGGTATATACCCAGTAGTGGGATGGCTGGGTCATATGGTACATCTAGTTCTAGATCCTTGAGGAATTGCCATACTGTTTTCCATAATGGTTGAAGTAGTTTACAATCCCACCAGCAGTGTAAAAGTGTTCCTATTTCTCCACATCCTCTCCAACACCTGTTGTTTCCTGATTTTTTAATGATTGCCATTCTAACTGGTGTGAGATGGTATCTCATTGTGGTTTTGATTTGCATTTCTCTGATGGCTCTCTTTCTTTCTCTACAGCTTCATCCTTTCATTAATTTACTTCTCTCCTTTTAAGTTTTGGTAACTGTTTTTCATTTGGCCAGCTCTCAGTATACCTTATTTATTTAGTATGTTTGTGTTGGGTTCCAAAGCAAACATCCTCACCAGTGGTGCAAGACTGAAGAATTGTGATCATTAGCTCTGCAGTTACAACCACAGAATGCCTGTGGCTTCCCTAAAACCTTCTCTTAGACCCTTCCCTTACTTGGAAACAATCTCATCTTAAGAAATCAAGCAATGCTCGAAGAAATTTTGAGGAACCCATAAGCAAGAAAAACTGTGTACTCATTTCCCGTAACATGATACCATTTCAGAATTACCTGTGTGGTGCTTTTCATTGCTATAAAAATCAAATTAAACTCAGTGTGATTGTAATGTAACGGGATGCTTCACTTGAGAAAGGAGTTTTTTATAATTTGGAGAAGCATTGAGAGTCAGCAGTGAATATTCATGACACGGACTAGGACCATTTAAACAGACAGCTTCTAGAAATATCTTTTGAGGCCATTTAATCTCTTGTGCTTGACGATCCTGACCCAAGGTGAGATTGAGTCTCAAATACATTAAAATTCTGAAGCCATTAGTTTTATTTTGTCCCTGAAAAACTAGAGTTTAACTTTCAGAATACATTTTCTCATTAGAATTATCTGTTTCAAAATTCTTGGTGACCTTCCATTTTTCACCTAATCTCATGTTTGTCTTGTTCTGTTTTGTCAAAAATGTTTTCCTAAAAAAGAAAAAAAAAAAAAAAAACCTCTAGAATGATTAATCGAGTGAGATTCTCAATAAATCTGCAACTAGAACCATCTGTAAGTCCTAACAAGTTTCAGTTTCTATCACGTTAATGTCTTTTAGTGGATAAACTTTGCTCTAGGTCACTATCCAAAAAACTTATGTGAGTTCTTCTGATTGTATCCTGACTTTGTATTCATTCCTAAAAGTTGATTTGGGAAGCAAAATTGCCCAAAAATCTGTCTTCTCAGACTCATGGATAGTTAGAATGCAGGCTACAGATACCAAACCTTCTAGTCAGGGGTCAGACCTAGTAAAGTGCAGAAGGAATACATTCAACAGAAAGTTGTACAATTTTAGGGGCTTTTAACAATTTTGGCCTAAGTCATGTCTCTACCAGACTAGACACCTGTTCCAGATATGTATTCTTAATATAGCAGAAATTATTTAAATATCTTACCATATGTCACAATTACATCAATAACATTTGGAATCATACTGGCCCCTTTGAAAATTTTCAGTATAAGTAAAAATGTTTATCTTAGAAGTAACTGGAGGGGAAACATCCTTATTATTAAGTGCTAAGCCTTTTTAAAAGGGTGTATGAAGATTCTAAATAGACTTCTGATTCCAAAATACCTATAACAATGGAGTCTTTGGCCATGGCTAATTTAAAAAAACATAATACTCTAAAGACTGTGTCATTTATTAATTTGCCAAATTCTTCTTTCTTTTAACATTTTCTTTATCCCACAGTATCTTTTCCTGCTTTTTGTGCTACCACACCATACAGTTGTACTCTTTTTCTCCCAAATTTCTTTTTCTAACCATCAATTGTCTTCTCCCTCTGATTATGTCTGAAAATAACCACTTGCTTTTCCTTCTTTCCTTTCCTTTCCTTTCCTTTCTCCCCGTTTCTTTCTCTCTTTCTTTCTTTTTCTTTCTTTCTTTCTTTCTTTCTTTCTTTCTTTCTTTCTTTCTTTCTTTCTTTTTTCTTTCTTTCTTCCTTTCTTTCCTTTCTTTCTTTTCCTTTCTTTTTATCTCCTTCCTTCTTCCCTCCCTCCCTTCCTCCCTCCCTCCCTTCCTCTTCCCCTTCCTCTTTTCTTTTCTTTTCTTTTCTTTCCTTTTCTTTCTTTTCTTTTCTTTCTTTTCTCTCTTCTGAGTCTCACTCTGTCACCCAGGCTTGAATGCAGTGGCAGGGATCACAGCTCACTGCAGTGTCGACCTCCTGGGCTCAGGTGATCATCCTGCTTCAGCCTCCTGGGTAGCTAGGACCACAGGCATGTACCACCACACACAGCTAATTTTAGTATTTTTTTTTTTTTTTGTAGAAATGAGAGTCTCACTGTGTTGCCCAGGTTTGTCTCAAACTCCCAGGCTCAAGCAGTCCACCTGCCTCAGCCTCTCAAACTGCTGGTATTATAGCAGCGGAGACACATGCTGGGCCTCAAATTGACATTTTCTTAAAAATTGGACTGCCAAACAAAGACATTAGCCCTAGTAGGCAGAAGATACTATCCTGGTCTATGTTAAAGGCAATTGTTAACATTTCTCTGAATCTCCATGGGATAGGCATAAATGTACTGATACATTTCAACAGTCCTAGGAATCCATAATCTCCATTTATTTGACCAATATCAATTAATACCATTTAGAGAGGTCCTTCTACTTCTAAAGTCTGGTTCCGCAAAAAATAAAAAATAATTAATATACCTGAAATAATGTAGCTATTCCTGAGGTATCATTAACAGAATAGAAACTTAAAAAAGCACATGATATGGAAAATATTTGCTGAAGGTTATACATGTTAAGTTTCCAACTAAAGATTAATTAGACTTGCAGACAACAAAGGCTGTACCAATTGGATATTTAAGAGAGAAATTTTTAGTACTTACAGACAATATTATGAAGTAGCTACGTGGGCATAGAGAAATTTGGGAAATTATCAGGCTGGTTCTACTATAATAGATCTCAGTTCACCCTTAGAATATCTTCACTAAAGGAGCTTAACATAGCCCAGATGGTAGATTTGATTGCCCTCATTAGAGCTGGTCACTTGGCCAAAGATAAAATAAAAAATTATATTTACATAGAAAATAGCTCAAGTGCCTGAACCTCAATATGACTACATATAGGGATAGAGTCTTTAAGGAAGTGATTAAGGTTAAATAAAGTCATAATGATGGAGCCCTAATCTGATGAGATTAGTGTCCTTATAAGAAGAGGAATAGACATCAGGGATTTTTTTTTTTTTTTTTCTCTCTCAACCCATGCCCAGAGGAAAGTCATATGAGGACCTAGCACTAAGAGAGACATCTACAAATCACAGAGGCTGCACCAGAAATCAACCCTGCTCGCATATTGATCTTGAACTTCTAGCCCCCAGAAGTGTGAGGAAATAAGTTTTTGTTGCTTATGCCACCCGGTCTGTGACATTTTGCTACGGAAGTCTGAGCTGACCAATACACTTGAGTAACTATCAGTGTCCATGTAAAACAACCCATCTTTAGACTTAAGGAGACAGTCACCTGGCTCTCTAAGGCAGATGCAAATGGATTCTTCTTTACCTGGGTTTAGTAATTCAGATTATGACACAAAGTATTTTAGGAAGGCTCCATGTCATTTTGATACTAGTCACTGTGTGTTGCGAGTCTCATGCATGTATTCTCTACAGTCTCAGTCCTGTTCTGCAGCTGCTCTCGTGTCAAATGATCCATCGCTCAACTCAAATGAAATGAACTCATCACTCCATAAAAGGAATAGGAAGATAAGTCCATGGTCCAATCCCAAACTATTTTTTCTGAGATGATAATATTATCTAGAGATCACAACAGTGGTATACACCTGAACATGGCTGCTTTCGTGGCTGAACAACTCTTCTCATCAGTTAGGAAAGACTGAGAACTGGTACCATAAATCCATTAACTATGAAATTGCTTTTGCAGAATGTTTTATGACTCGCAGAATGTTTTCTTCTTTACTCAGAACTTCTCTATTACTGATTCTCACCTTAATGATTGAAGCAACTCAAAGTCACATTCTAGTTCTATAATTCTGCCCTAGGCACTCTAAGCCCAAACCATCAACAGCAAACAAACAAATAAAAAACCTGCTAATTTACTCTCAAATGAAATCTTTCCAGAATTATCTGTGCAGTGTTTCCTATTGCTGCAATAATTAGTAAAACTCAGTTTGCTTATATTGCAAATTTTAAAATTCATAGTGGGAGATTTTCAGCTTCAAAAAACAAGTCTTGGCTTTAACTATGAGTTCAACTATTTTTTCCCCCCCTAATGTTTTAAATCTCGCTTCATTATAATGTCTGAACTTGTCTGATTTTGGCATAGGGAGTATAATTAGAAGTAGTGAATGAAGTCCTAGCTGCTGCTTCGATGTCAGCAGACACCCATTTCTCTTTCCAAACTGCTTTTAAAAAGTCAAACCACTTCCTTCCCTTCTTGCCTCACTCTCTACTTAATGTGATTTTCTTTTAATTTATGAAGGGAATAAAATCATTGCTTTTTAAGAATCATCCAATCAAGTCATTACAGATATCTGGAATTCAAGATGTAGTCAAAATATTTCAAGGACATTACAGTATACTCTGTCTTCTCTAATCTCTCAGGCAGTAAAACGGTACCATGTGCAGAAATAGAAACACTGTTGTGAAAGTGGGTTAAAATCTTGACAGTATCGTGACTTCTCATTTTAATTTCTCAATGAACTTACACAAATGAATAACTACCTTTATAGAAATAGCTTCTGGATTTCTTTGTCCTTTTGTTCCTGAAGTTAGGTTATATTTGGTATCTCTGTAGAGATAGGCTGTATTTGGTAGACTATATTTGGTAAATCTGTTCTCACCTCAGATAAAAGGTTAATATTCTGCAAGTAGATAGATGTGGTGAGGACAACTAAAAGGAGATTTAATGATCTCATCAAATTATATTACACAACCTTTCAAAGAAAGCCTGGTTGAATTAAGAGGTTTCTTTATGTTCATGCCCAAAATTCCAAATTCCAACAGCCCACACAATTTCTTTGAAGTATTTTTCTCATAAGTTTGTTTGATGGAGAGCTTAAAGCTCCATTTCCATCCTAGCAGGTGGCAGACAAAAAGTCAGATAGTAAATCATATTTTAATAAAAACGATTTTATTAAGTGTAAGATATGATCCATTAAATTAATCTTGTTAAGTAGAAGACCAAAATGGGCACTTAATGGGGTGCAAACATCACAGAGAATCAAAACACACACTAGAAACCATACTTGAGAAGCAGAGATGAGTGAATGTTTGGTCATCAATATCCATGCTAGGCTTAATCTTGTGGTTATTCCGCCACATCCCTCTTTTTCACCAGAAGTCAGAGAGTAGCAAGCCTCATTGAATGTTGGATATTAGCAAGCACATATAATTTTGCTTCTGGTATTCTTTGTTTTCTTCCAATCCTCGGGGCCTTTCTTGATATACAGTTTATTATAGCATTGTGAATGACTGACCCTTCATAAAGACATTTTCCTTGGCAGAAGGCTATTTGAAATTCATTGTTTTTACAAGATACGATTTCTGGAAGTTCCAAGCTATGTAAATAGGTTTGGAGGAGCATTCTCTTAAACTACAGAAACCATTACTACTCTTGAGCAGATGAGCTTATCAGATTTCTTAGTAGTCAACCAAAACGCAGGAGGAATTTTCTTTTCTTTTTCTCTTTTCTTTTCTTTTCTTTTTTGAAACGGAGTCTCGCTGTATCGCCAGGCTGAAGTGCAGTGGCGTGATCTCAGCTCACTGCAACCTCCGTCTCCCGGGTTCAAGCAATTCTCCTGCCTCAGCCTCATAAGTAGCAGGGACTACAGGCACATGCCACCATGCCCAGCTAATTTTTGTATTTTTAGTAGACATGGGGTTTCACTGTGTTAGCCAGGATGGTCTCAATCTCCTGACCTCGTGATCTGCCCACCTCAGCCTCCCAAAGTGCTGGGATTACAGGCTTGAGCCACCATGCCCGGCCAAGAATTTTTCTAATGAAGTATGTGACAAAGCAGAAACGTTTTATGTTACGTACAGGTATGGCCACAAAAATATCACTTAAAAGGAGAAAAATTCTGGGGTTCTCAGTGTACCATGGAGATGAACAATGTCTCACTGTTTTGAGGATAACAATAGATTTCTCTCTTCTGCTTTTGCAATGATTAAAATTTTGGAAATTTGTTTGAGAAAAGTGAAGAGATTTTTAAAAGGTTTCTTTTTTTCTTAACTCTTTTTTTCTCTTAAATCTTGATACTATTAGTTGTAAGTTTGTGCTACATATAGCCACTGTTTGGTTGAGATAATTACTCTAAGTCTGTGATATCCATTAGACAGAAACCAATAGTTACATATGGCTATTTGAATTACATTAATTAAGCTTAAATAAAATAATAACTTGGTTCCTTAGTTGCCCTAGGCACATTTTAGGGCTCAATAGCCATAGTATAAACAGCGTAGTATAGAACTTTCTATCAGAGAAAGTTTGTCAGAGAGCTGTGCTAAAGGTGGCTTTCAAAATATAGCTATAGCCTGAAAATATTTCTATGCTATTTTAATCAATTTTAACTAATTAATTAACTACATTATACTTTATTAACATAAAATCAAAGGCATCTACTTCTGTAACTGGGCGGTAATAACTTGCAATATAAAAATAGGTGAGGCCAGGCATGGAGACTCATGCCTGTAATCCTAGCAATTTGGGAGGCTGAGGTAGCTGGATCACCTGAGGTCAGGAGTTTGAGACAAGCCTGGCCAACATGGTGAAACCCCATCTCTACTAAAAATACAAAAAAAAATTAGCCAGGCGTGGTGGCTTGTACCTGTATGGCCAGGCGCAGTGGCTAACGCCTGTAATTCCAGCACTTTGGGAGGCTGAGTTGGGCAGATCATGAGGTCAGGAGTTTGAGACCATCCTGGGTAACACGGTGAAACCCCACCTCTACTAAAACTACAAAAAATTAGCCGGGCATGGTGGCGGGTGCCTGTAGTCCCAGCTACTTGGGAGGCTGAGTCAGGAGAATGGCGTGAACCCAGAAGACGGAGCTTGCAGTGAGCTGAGATCGTGCCAGTGCACTCCAGCCCGGGCGACAGAGCGAGGCTCCATCTCAAAAAAAAAAAAAAAAAAATGACAATTTTCTTACTTAATGGTGACATATTAACAGTACTCCCTTTGAGAAAATAGACAATATAATGTGTCTTACTATTGCAACTGAAAACATTTTCCACTTAATAGTTTTAAGTCATGCCCAGGTAGAATAAAACATGAAAAACAAATGAAAGTAAAGAAATTAGAAAACAATAACAAGTCATTAATATATGACGGTATGAAAAAAATATCTAAAAGCTACTATGGTTAAATGTTATTTTAAGTAAAGAAGTTTGTGAAGAAACTAAAATCAATAAATTAAAGATACTAATATGTTTCTACATAAAATAAACAGACAGAAATGGAATGATCTGATTTCTAATAGTATCAAAATAAAGAATATCTAGATAAATGTAAGCAAGATTTTTAAAAATATATTTTATGAAGAATGTTTTATGGAAATATATAAAATAATTGAGAATCAGTAAATAAGGCCTAAATACATGGAGGATTATACAATATTTCTAGGCTACAAATTCCAATAGTGTAACCATGGCAGTTCTCTGAAATTGGTCTATAGATGGAAAATCATCCCAATAAAAATCCTGACAATCGATGTGCTCATGTGCCTGTATGTGCGTGTGCATGTGTTTAAATTGATAATCTGAATTTTAACAGTTACATACAAGTAAAAAGGACCTTGCTATCGAGATGCATTTGAAGAAAAAACTGGAAGAATTTATTTTATTTCAAGACTTTCAAGAAAGCTATAGTAATTAGAATAAAGTGGAATTATAAAGGAATACAAATAGAACAATGTACCAAAATAGGACCTACGAGCTCACTGGGATAAACGTAGACACTTGGTAAGT
>NW_022314143.1:0-1916 GCF_002776525.5 Piliocolobus tephrosceles
TTTTTTTTTTTTTTTTGTAGAGATGAGGTCTTGCTATGTTGCCCAGGCTGGTCTAAAATTCCTGGCCTCCAGTGATGCTCCTGCCTCAGCCTCCCAAAGTGCTGGGATTATGGGCATGAGCCACCACACCCGGCCTAATCCTTTTAAATTTTATATATGATGACTATGTGACCACATAGGCAAAAGTGCTTGACTGTCATTAATTCTAGGTATTTCCATTTGCTGGTCTTATGAATGTTGTATTTGTATTTGAGTTCAACTGATTACCCTTCTAAACCAACCTTTGTATAGCAAAATCACTTGCCTGTGATTAGAACCTATACCTGTTACGTGGGGTTTTTTCCATTCAGCAAATTTAATTGTTTTGCATAAGATTTATATTTTTTTGCATAAGTGGTAGAAGCTCCACTTGTTTGCACTGAATACATATAGTTTAATTTTTAACATATAAACATTCACTTTTCTCTTTTGGTTATGAAGTTCTGTTTGTGAACAATTAAATGCCTCAAGTAAATTAGGAACTACTTTTTTCTAGGAGGTAGCTCTTAAGCATTGATAGCATTTCAGGACATTTCAGGACAATGATGTTCAACTTTTAAAAACTGGCAAAGACAATGGACTTTTAAGGTGCAGTTTCTTCTGTTTCAGTTCAGCTTCTTCCCTAAAGGCACAAGCATGGTCCTTGCACCCTTAGTATATACCAGATGACTTGTGGTGATGTACAGCATTGTTTATAACCTTAATAGCCATTTGTTGATTTTCATATGTATTAGAAAGAAACTTGTTTTATATTTACCCTAGTGATATAGTTTCCTCTTAAAATAAATTTAAATGAAAACAATAAATTTAAGAAAAATGTTAAGTAAATGCCAGTATTGGTAGAATTCTGATATGGCCTAAAATCTTGAAGATGGCATGAGAATGACTGCCTTTTAGCAAACACCCCCTTAAAGGAATTCAGAGTCAAAAATAGCTCTGTGTTCAGAAACCAACAGTGGTAGTGCTAGTTATTGTTACCTGGGAGAGGGGGAATGATATACAACTTTTTCGCTGCTTGCAGCAATATCTTTGCTGTTGAGAAGTCATTGTTGAGCTAAGTGATGTCCCCTGATGCTACCTTGACCTAAAAGGAGACTTTTTGATCTACAGCCTTAATTCTTCCATACATCTTTTGCATTTTCTCAGACAAAAGTCACAAATTTAGGTGGTTTAAAGGCCTCTTTAAAATAATAGAGATAAAAATATTCCTGATATTAAAAAAGCTCAGGGAGCTGTTCAACAAAATGCTTTATTTCCTATAATCACGGAAGCATGACAGCTCTAAAACTTGTAAACCAGCAATAAAATTAGCTTATTCTAGTTTCATTAACCAGCCCTTAACCTGGTTTCATTAACCTCCACTAAGTATGAAATATGAGCATATCAGAAATAAAAGCTGTCAGCTTCAGAATAATTATTGTCCTCTTCCTTCCTTTTTGTATTAATAACAGTGACAAACTATACTTTGGCCTTTTCTTGGGCTTTCTCTCTGTTTCCCCTAATATTTTTTCTTTCTTTTTTCTTCTTCAAGGTGAGGCAATGGAACAAGGTTTACGAGACTGCTGTCGATCCATACGAATTGGAAAGATCCTGATTCAGAGTGATGAGGAGACACAAAGAGCTAAAGTATATTATGCCAAATTCCCCCCAGACATTTACCGGAGAAAAGTCCTTCTGATGTATCCAATTCTCAGTGAGTGGCTTCCATTTATTTGTAACCTTTGGTTAGGGTTTAAATTCAACTTAGTGTCTGCCTCCTAGGTACCCTTATATAAAAGGCAAAAATAGTTTCTAAATGTACAGCCATCTGATCTTTGACAAACCTGAGAGAAACAAGAAATGGGGAAAGGATTCCCTATTTAATAAATGGTGCTGGG
>NW_022314144.1:0-23027 GCF_002776525.5 Piliocolobus tephrosceles
CTGCATTAATTATTCTAGCTATCAATTCTTCCACTCTTTTTTCAAGACTTTTAGTTTCTTTGTGCTGGGTACATAATTCCTCCCTTAGCTCTGAGAAGTTTGATGGACTGAAGCCTTCTTCTCTCATCTCGTCAAAGTCATTTTCTGACCAGCTTTGACCAATTGCTGGTGATGAGCTGCGCTCCTTTGCTGGGGGAGATGTGCTCTTATTTATTGAATTTTTTGAATTTCCAGCTTTTCTGCCCTGCTTCTTCCCCATCTTTGTGGTTTTATCTGCTTCTGGTCTTTGATGATGGTGATGTACTGATGGGGTTTTGGTATAGGTGTTCTTCCTATTTGATAGTTTTCCTTCCAATAGTCAGGACTCTCAGCTGTATGTCTGTTGGAGATTGCGTGAGGTCCACTCCAGACCCTGTTTGCCTGGGTATCAGCAGCAGAGTTTGCAGAAGATAGAATATTGCTGAACAGCGAGTGTACCTGTCTGATTCTTACTTTGGAAGCTTCCTCTCAGAGGTGTACTCCACCCTGCGAGGTGTGGGGTGTCAGACTGCCCCTAGTGGAGGATGTCTCCCAGTTAGGCTACTCAGGGGTCAGGGACCCACTTGAGCAAGCAGTCTGTCCCTTCTCAGATCTCAACCTCCATGTTGGGAGATCCACTGCTCTCTTCAAAGCTGTCAGACAGAGTCGTTCGGGTCTGCACTGGCCTCTGCTGCTTCCCCTGTTGTTTTTTTAGCTGTGCCCTGTCCCCAGAGGTGGAGTGTACAGAGACAGGCAGGTTTCCTTGAGCTGCTGTGAACTCCACCCAGTTCGAGCTTCCCAGCGGCTTTGTTTACCTACTTAAGCCTCAGCAATGGCGGGCGCCCCTCCCCCAGTCTCGCTGCTGCCTTGTGGTTAGATCGCAGACTGCTGTGCTAGCGAAGAGGGAGGCTCCGTGGCCGTGGGACCCTCCCAGCCAGATGTGGATATAGTCTCCTGGTGTGCCCGTTTCCTAAAAGCACAGTATTGGGGTGGGAATTACCCGATTTTCCAGGTGTTGTGTGTCTCAGTTCTCTTGAGGGATTCCCTTCCCCCTTGCGCTTCCCAGATAAGGCAATGCCTCGCCCTGCTTCAGCTCTCACTGGTCGGGCTGCAGCAGCTGACCAGCACCGATTGTCCAGCACTTTCCAGTGAGATGACCCCAGTACCTCCGTTGAAAATGTAGAAATCACTGGTCTTCTGTGTCACTCACACTGGGAGTTGGAGACTGGAGCTGCTCGTATTCCCATGGACCCGTTTAAAAACACTGTTTTCATGGAATTTGCAAAGGGATATTATGAGCCCACTGAGGCATGTGGTGAAAATGGGAATATCCACAGATAAAAACCAGAAAGAAGCATTATGAGAAACTGTTTTGTGATGTGTGAATTCATCTCACAGGGTTGCACTGTTCTTTTAATTGTACAGTTTGGTAATATGATTTTCTTGGAATCTCCAATGAACTGATTTTGGGGAATCTGAGAAGGGCTATTTGATATCACATTGAAGCCTATGGTGACAAAGGAAATATACTCAGATAAAAACAAGAAAGAAAATTTCTGAGAAAGTTCTTTGTGATGTGGAAATTTTTCTCAGAGTTACATCATTTTTTTCATTGAGCTGTTTGATAACACTAGTTTCATGGAATCTGCATTAGGATATTTGGGAGCACATTGAAGACTATGTTGACAAGGGACTTATCTGCACATAACAATCGAAAAAAAGCATTCTGAGGAACTGCTTTTTGATTTGTGAATTCTTTTCAAAGAGTTACATGATTCTTTTCATGGAGCAGTTTGGTAGCACTGTTTTGGGGTATTTGAGAAGGTATAAATTGAATGGCATTGAAGCCTATGGTGAAAGAGGAAATATCCTCATATAAAAACTAGAAGGAAGCTTTCTGAGAAAGTTCTTTGTGATGTGTGAGTTCACCTGAGAGAGTTACAAATTTTTGTTTCATGGAGCAGATTGCTAATACTGTTTTCTTGGAATCTGCAATGGGATATTTGGGACTGCATTGATGGCTATGCTGAAAAAGGATATATCCTCAGATAAAAACTAGAAAGAAGGTTTCTGAGAAACTGCTTTTGATGTGTGAATTCACCTTACAGAGTTACACTGTTGTTTTCAGTGAGCAGTTTGCTAACACTGTTTTCTTGGAATCTGCAATGGGATATTTTAGAGTGCACTGAAGCTTACAGGGACAAAAGAAATGTCCTCATATAAATACTAGAAGAAAACTTGCTGAGTAACTGCTTTGTGATGTTTCAATTCATCTCCCAGAGTTACATGATTCTCTTCATGGATCAGTTTGGAAACAATGTTTTGGGGAATCTGAGAAGGGATGTTTGGGATCACATTCAAGCCTACTGTGTCAAAAGAAATGTCCTCTGGTTCATAACACAGAGAAGCTTTCCAAGAAACTGCTTTGTGATGTGTGAATTCATTTCACAGAGTTAGACTGTTTTTTTCATTGAGCAGTTTGCTAACACAATTTTATTGGAATCTGCAATGATATGTTTTGGGGCGCATTGAACCTTTTAGTGACCAAGGAAATATCCTCAGACAAAAAGTAGAAAGAAGCTTTCTGAGAAACTGCTTTGTGATTTATGAATTCACTTCACTGAGTTACTTGATGCTTTCCATAGAGCAGTTTGGTAGCACTGTTTTTGGGGAATCTGAGAAGCAATTATTTGAATCACATTGAAGCCTATGGTGACAAAGGAAATATCCTCAGAGAAAAACTAGAATGAAGCTTTCTGAGAAAGTTATTTGTTATTTGTGAATTCATCTCACAGAGTTACACCATACTTTTCATTGAGGAGTTTGGTAACAATGTTTTCATGGAATCTGCAATAGGATATTTGGGAGCACATTAAAGGCTATGGTGACAAAGGAAATATCCTCGGATAAAAACTGGAAAGAATCTTTCTGAGAAACTACTTTTTGGTTTGTGAATTCATCTCACAGAGTTTCACTGTTCTTTTTATTGAGCAATTTGATAACACTGTGTTCATAGAATCTGCAACAGGATACTTGGGAGCACTTTGAAGCCTATGGTGACAAAGGAAATATCCTCAGACAAAAACCTGAAAGCAGTTTCTGGGAAACTGCTTTGTGATGTGTGAATTCATCTCACAGAGTTTCACTGTTCTATTCATTGAGCTGTTTTCTAACACTGTTTTCTTCAAATCTGCAATGGAATATTTTTGAGCTCATTGATGCTTATGGTGACAAAGAAAATATCCTCAGACAAACACTAGATCAAAGCTTTCTGAGAAATTGCTTTGTGATTTTTGAATTAATCTCAAATAATTACACCTCATTTTTCATGGTGCAGTTTGGTAGCACTGTTTTGGGGGGATCTGAGAAGATATATCTTGGAATGCATTGAAACTTATAGAGACCAAAGAAGTATCCTCAGTAAAATCTAGATAGAAACTTTTTCAGAAACTTCTGGGATGTGCAAATTCATCTCCAATATTTTGTCATTCTTTTAATTGGGTAGTTTGCTAATACTTTTTTTGTGGAATCTGCAATGGGATATTCTGGAACACATGGAGGAATATGTTGAAAAGGGAAATATCCTCAGGTACAAATTCACCCTACAGAGTTACACCATTCTTGTCATGATGCCATTTGGTAGCACTGTTTTTGGGGAATCTGAGAAGGAATATTTTGGATAGCTTTGAAGCCTATTTTGACAAAGGAAATATCCTCAGATAAAAACTAGAAAGAAGCCTTCTGAGAAACTTCTTTGTGATGAGTGAAATCACTGCACAGCCTTACATGATTCATTTCTTGGAACAGTTTGCTAACACTGTTTTTGTGGAATCAGCAATAGGCTATTTGGGAGCACATTGAAGCCTTTGGTGACAAAGGAAATATACTCAGACAGAAACTAAAAAGAAACTTTCTGAGAAACTACTTTCTGATGTGTGAATTCATCTCACAGATTTACATAGTTATTTTCATCTAGCAGTTTGCTAACACTGTTTTCGTGGAAGCTGCAAAGGAATATTTATGAGCTCATTGAGGCCTTCGGTGAAAAAGGAAAGATCCTCAGACAAAAACTAGAAAGAAGATTCCTGATAAACTGCTTTGTGATTTGTGAATTTATCCCACAGTTATAGGATTATTTTCATGGAGCAGTTTGGTAACACTGTTTTTGGGGAATCTGGGAAGGGATAGTGTTGATCACAATGAAGCCTAGGGTGACAAAGCAAACATCATCAGATAAAAACCAGAAAGAAGGTTTCTGAGAAGCTTCTTTGTGAGGTGTGAATTCACTTCACAGAGATACACTATTCTTTTCATGGAGCAGTTTGCTAAGATTGTTTTCCTGGAATCTGCAAAGGGATATTTGGGATCACATTGAGGTCTAGGATGAAAAAGGAAATATCCTCACATATAAACTAGAAAGATGCATTCTGAGAAACTGTATGTGTTGTGTGAACTCATCTAACAGAGACACACCGTCCTTTGCATTGAGCAGTTTGCCTACGCTGTTTTCTTGGAATCTGCAATCTGATATTTCAGAGCGCATAGAAGCTTATGGTGACAAAGGAAATATCCTCAGATAAAAACTACCAAGAAGCTTACTGAGAAACGACTTTGTGATGTTTTAATATATCTTACTCAGTTACATGATTCTTTATATGGAGCAGTTTGGTAGCACTGTTTTTGGTGAATCTGAGAAGGGATATTTTGAATGGTATTTGAACCTATGGTGACAAAGTAAATACAATCAGATATAAATTAGAAAGAAACTTCCTGAGGAAATGCTTTGCGATGTGTGAATTCAAATCACACAGTTACACTGTTCTTTTCATTCAGCAGCTTCCCAGTCCTGTGTTCTTGGAATCTACAATGGGATATTTCGGAGCACTTTGAAGCTTACTGTAACAAAATAAATATCCTGAGAAATAACTAGAAAATAGCTTTCTGAGAAAACGCTTTATAATTGGTGAATTCATCTCTCAGGGTTACATGATAGTTTTCATGGAGCAGTTTGGTAGCACTGCTTTTAGGGAATCTGAGTAGGGATATTTTGGATCGCATTGAAGTCTATGGTAACAAAGGAAATATCCTCCGAAAAAAAGTAGAAAGAACATTTCTGAGAAAGTTCTTTGTGATTTGAGAATTCATCACACAGAGTTACAACTGTCATTTCATGGAGAAGTTTGCTAACACGTTTTTATAGAATCTGCAAAGGGATATTTGGGTGTGCATTGAGGCCTATGGTAAAAAGGGAAATAACCTCAGATAAAAACTACAAAGAAACTTTCTGATAAACTGCTTTGTGATGCGTGAATTCATCTCACATAGTTACACTGTTCTTTTCATTCAGTAGTTTGCCTACACTGCTTTGTTGGAACTTGCAAAGGGATATTTTGGAGCACCTTGAGGCCTATGCTGAAAAAGGAAATATCCTCAGACAATAACTAGAAAGAAACTTTCTGAGAAACTGCTTTACAATTTTTGAATTCATCTCATAGAATTATACCATTCGTTTTATTGTGCAGATTGCTAACACTCTTTTCTTGGAATCAACAAAGGAATATTTCAGAGTGCATAGAAGCT
Organism: Piliocolobus tephrosceles; assembly: GCF_002776525.5. Classification (NCBI taxonomy): domain Eukaryota; kingdom Metazoa; phylum Chordata; class Mammalia; order Primates; family Cercopithecidae; genus Piliocolobus; species Piliocolobus tephrosceles. The sequence goes on from NW_022314144.1 coordinate 5,599, forward strand.
TATGGTGACAAAAGAAATATCCTCAGACATAAACTTGAAAGAAGCTTTCTAAGAAAGAGGTTTGTGATTTGTGAATTCATCTCACAGAGTTACATGATTCTTCTCATGGAGCAGTTTGGTAGCACTGTTTTTGGGGAATCTTAGAAGGGATATTTTGAATCTCCTTGAAGCCTGTGGTGACAATAGAAATATCCTCAGTCAAAAACTATAAAGAAGCTTTCTAAGAAACTTGCTTGTGATGTGTGAATTTACCTCACAGAGGTACACCTTTCTCTTCATGTAGCAGTTTGCTAAAAATGTTTTCATGGAATCTGCAATGGGATACTTGGAAACGTATGTAGGACTACAGAGAAAAAGAAAATATCTGCAGACAAAAGCTAGAAAGAAATTGTCTGAGAAACTGCTCTGTGATGTATGGATTCATCTCACAGACTTACACCATACTTTTCATTGGGCAGTCTGATAACACTGGTTTTGTGGAATCTGTAATAGGACACTTGGGAGCACATTGAAGCCTATCGTGACAAAGGAAATGTCCTCAGATAAAAACAGAAATGAAGCTTTCTGAAAAACTTCTTTGTCATGTGTGAATTCATTTCACAGAGTTGCACCCTTCTTTTCATTGAGCAGTATACTAACACTGTTTTCATGGAATCTGCAATAGGATGTTTTGGAATGCATTGAAGCCTATGGTGAAAAACGAAATATCCTCAAATAATAACTAGAACATAGCTTTCTGAGAAACTGCTTAGTGATGTGTGAATTTATCCCACAGAGTTACACTGTTGTTTTCATTGAACAGTAGGTTAACACAGTCATCTTGGAATCTGCAAAGGAATATCTCGGAGTACATTGAAGCTTATGGTGACATAGGAAATATTCTCATATAATAACTAGAAAAAAGCTTTCTGAGAAACTGCTTTGTGATGTGTTAATTCATCTAACAGAATTACATGATTCTTTTCATGGAGGAGTTTTGTAGCATTGTTTTTGGGTAATCTGAGAAGAGATACCTTGGATCACTTTGAAGACTATGGTGACAAAGGAAATATCTTCATGTAAAACCTAGAAAGAAGATTTCTGAGGACCTTCTTTGTGATGTGTGAATTCATCTTAGAGAGTTACACCTTTTCTTCCATGGAGCAGTTTGTTAACCATGTTTTTGTGAAATCTACCAAGGGATATTTTGGAGCCCATTGAGGCCTATGTTGATAAAGGAAATATCCTCAGATAAAAACTAGAAAGTAGCTTTCGAAGAAACGGTTCTGTGATGTGTGAATTCATCTCATGGAGATACATTGTTCTTTTCATTCAGAAGTTTGCTAATGCTGTTTCCTTACAATATGCATCGGAATATTTCGGAGCACATTGAAGCTTATGGTGACAAAGAAAACATCCTTAGACAAAAACCATAAAGAAGCTTTCTGAGAAACTGCTTTGTGATGTGTTGATTCAACCCACAGAGTTAAATGATTCTTTTCATGGATCAGTTTGGCAGCTTTGTTTTTCAGGAATCTGAGAAGGGATATTTTGGACTGCATTGAAGCCTATGTTTAGAAAGGAAATATTCTCAGATAAAAACTAGAAAGAAGCTTTCTGAGGAAGTCCCTTGTGATGTGAACACTGTTTTCGTGGAATCTGCAAAGACATATTTGGGAGCGCATTGAGGCTTATAGTGAAAAGGGAAAAAACCTCATTTAAAAACGAGAAAGAGGTGTTCTGGGAAACTGCTTTCTGATGTGTCAATTCATCTCACAGAGTTACACTGTTGTTTTCATTGAGCAGTGTGATAACACTGTTTTCGTGGAATATGCCATATTATATTTGGAAACACATTGAAGCCTATGGTGACAAAGGAAATATCCTCAGATAAAAATCAAAAAGAAGCTATCTGAGAAGCTGCATAGTGATGTGTGAATTCATCTCACAGAGTTACACTGTTCTTTCATTGAGCAGTCTGTGAAAACCGTTTTCTTGGAATCTGCAATGGGATATTTCGGAGCGCATTGAAGCTTATGATGACAAAGGAAATATCCTCATATCAAAGCCAGAAAGAAGCTTTCTGAGAAACTGCTTTGTGTTGGGTTAATTCATCTCACAGAGGTACACGATTCTTTTCATGGAGCGGTTTGTTAGCACTGCTTTTGGAGAGTCTGAGAAAGGATATTTTGGATCGCATTGACACCTACAGTGACAAAGGAAATATCTTCAGACAAAACCAAAAGGAAGCTTTCTGAGAAACTGCTTTGTGACTTGTGAATTCATCTCACAGGGTTACATGATGCTTTTCACGGATCAGTTTGCTAGCATTGTTTTTCTGGAATCTGAGAATGGATATTTTGGATTGCATGCAAGCCTATGGTAACAAAGGATATATAATCAGATAATAACTAGAAAGAAGCTTTCTGAGAAACTTCTTTGTGATGTCTTAATTCATCTCACTGAATTACAACTGTCTTTCCATGGAGGAGTTTCCTGAAACTCTTTCTGTGTAGTCTGCAATGGAATATTTGAGAGTACATTGAGGCCTATGTAGAAAAAAGAAATATCCTCAGATAAAAACTAGAAAGAAGCTTTCTGAGAAACGGTTTTGTGATATGTGAATTCATTTCACAGAGTTACACTGTCCTTTTCATTGAACAGTTTGATAACACTGTTTCTTAGAATCTCTAAGAGGATATTTGGGAATCCATTGAAGCCTATGGTGACAAAGAAAATATTATCAGATAAAACCAAAAAGATGCTTTCTTTGTAATTACTTTGTGATGTTTGAATTCATCTCACAGAGTTACACTTTTGTTTCTATTGAGCAGTTTGCTAACACTGTTTTCTTGGAATCTGCAAAGGAATATCTCGGAGTACATTAAAGCCTATGATGACAAAGGAAATTTCCTCAGACAGAAATAAGAAGGAAGCTTTCTGAGAAACTGCTTTGTGATTGGTGAATTCATCTCACAGAGTTGCACTTTAATTTTCATTGAGCACATTGGTAGCACTGTTTTAGGGGAATCCGAGAAGGGATATTTTGGATCACATTCAAGCCTATGATGAGAAAGGAAATATCCTCAGATAAAAACTAGAAAGAAGCTTTCTGAGAAACTTCTTTGTGATGTGTGAATTCATCTAACAGAGTTACACCTTTCTTTTCATGGAGCAGTATCCTAATCCTCTTTTCGTGGAATCTACAAAGGGATTTCTGGGAGTGCATTGAGTCCTATGGTGAAAAAGGAAATATCCTCAGATAAAAACTAGCAAGAAGCTTTCTGAGAAGCTGCTTTGTGATGTGTAAATTCTTCTCACAGTGTTACAGTGTTCTCTATGTGGAGCAGTTTGCTAACACTCTTTTCTTGGTTTCTGCAATGGAATATTTCAGAGGGCATTGAATCTTATGGTGAAAGGGAAATATCCTAATGTAAAATCTAGAAAGATGCTTTCTGAGAAACTGATTTGTGATGTGTTAATTCATCTCACAGAGTTACACGATTCTTTTCATATGTCAGTTTCGTAGCACTGGTTTTCGGGAATCTGAGAGGGGATATTTTGAAGCACATTGAAGTCTAGGGTGACAAAGGAAATATCCTCAGATAAAAACTAGAAAGAAGCTGTCTGAGAAAGTTCTTTCTGATATGTGAATTCATCTCACAGAGTTACACCTTTCTTTTCATGGAGCAGTTTTCTAACACTGTTTTCGTGGAATCTGCAAAGAGATTTTTGGGAGCACTTTGATGCATATAGTGACATCGGAAATATCCACATATAAAAAAAGGGAAAGAAGTTTTCTGAGAAGCTACTTTGTGATGTGTGAATTCATCTCAAAAAGTTACACTGTTTTTCATTGAGCAATTTGATAACACTGTTTTTGCGGAATCTGCCATATTATATTTGGGAGCACATTGAACATGTGGTGACAAAGGAAATAGCCTCAGATAAAAAATAGAAAGAAGTTTTCCGAGAAATTTCTTTGTGATGGATGAATTCAGCACACAGATTTACACATTTGCTTTCTTTCAGCAGTTTGGTAGCACTGTTTATATGGAATCTGTAAAGGGATATTCAGGAGCTCCCAGAGGCCTATGGTGACAAAGGAAATAACTTCTGATAAAAACTGGAGTGAAGCTTTTCAAGAAACAGTTTTGTGATGTGTGTATACATCTCATAGAGTTTAAAATTTTTTTCTTTGAGCAGTTCAGCATCAATGTTTTTGTGGTATCTGAGAGGAGATACTTGGGAGCCCATTGAAGCCAGTGTTGAAAAATAAAATATTCTAAGATTTCAACTAGAAAGAATTTTTCTGAGAAACTGCTTTGTAATAGGTGAATTCATCTCACAGAGTTACACCTTTCTGTTCATTGAGCAGTTTAACACTGTTTTTGTGGAATCTGCAAAGGGATATTCAGGAGTGCCTAGAGCCCAATGGATAAAAAGGAAATATCTTCAGGTACAAACGTGAGAGAAATTTCTGAGAAACACCTTTGTGAAATGTGCATTCATCTAATAGAGTTAAATGTTTCTGTTGATGGAGTACTTTGGCCTCACTCTTTTTGTAATATCTGAGAAGGGATACATGGGAGCCCATTGTAGCCTATGGTAGAAAGGGAAATATCCACATATAAAAACTAGAAAGAAGTCTTCTGAGAAACTGCTTTGTGATGTGTTAATTCATCTCAAAGGGTTAAACAATTCTTTCTATGAAGCAGATTGGTAGCACTGTTTTTGGAGAATCTGAGAAGGGATGTTTTCGATAACATTGAAGCCTATTGTGACAAAGGAAATATCCTCAGATAAAAACTGAAAGAATCTTTCTGAGAAGCCTCTTTGTGATGGATGTATTCAACTCACGGAGTAACACCTTTCTTTTCTTTTTCTTTCTTTTTTTTTTTTTTTTTTTTGAGACAGAGTCTTGCTCTGTCATCCAGGCTGGAGTGCAGTGGCCGGATCTCAGTTCACTGCAAGCTCCACCTCCCGGGTTTATGCCACTCTCCTGCCTCAGCCTCCGGAGTTGGTGGGACTACAGGTGCCCAACACCTCGCTCGGCTAGTTTTTTGTATTTTTAGTAGAGACAGGGTTTCACCGTGTTAGCCAGGATGATCTTGATCTCCTGACCTCGTGATCCGCCCGTCTCAGCTTCCCAAAGTGCTGGGATTACAGGCTTGAGCCACCGCGCCCAGCTTAACACCTTTCTGTTCATCAAGCTGTTTGCTCACACTGTTTTTGTGGAATCTGCATAGGGATATTTGTGAGAGCTTTGAGCCATATAATGAAAAAGAAAATATCCTCAGATAAAACTAGAAATATACTTTCTGAGAAACTGCTTTGAGATGTGTGAATTCATCTCACAGAATTACACTGCTATTTTCAATCAGCAGTTTGATAACAGTTTTCTTGGAATATGCAACAGAATATTTGGGAGCACATTGAAGTCTATTGTGACAAAGGAAATATCCTCAGATCAAAACCATAAAGAAGTTTTCTGTGAAACTGCTTTGTGATGCATCAATTCACCTCACACCATCCTTTTCATTGAGAAGTTTGCTAACCATTTTGTCCTGGAGTCTGAAATGGGATTTTCTGGAGCTCATTGAGGAAAATGGAGAAAAAGGAAATAACCTCAGAAAAGGCTGAAAAGTAGCTTTCTGAGAAACCGCTTTATGTGTCAATTCATCTTACAGAGTTACACCATTCTTTTCATGGAGCAGTTTGTTAGCACTATTTTTGGAGAATCTGAGAAGGGATATTTTGGATTGCATCGAAGCCTATGGTTACAAAGGAAATATCCTCAAATAAAAACTAGAAAGAAAGTTTCTGAGAAAGTTCTTTACTGTGTGTGAATTCAACTCACAGAGTCACACCTTTCTTTTCATGGAGCCGTTTGCTCACACTGTTTTCGTGTAGCATACAATGGGATGTTTGGGAGCCAGTTGAAGCCTATGGTGAAAGAGGAAATATCCTCAGATAAAAATCAAAAAGAAGCATTCTGAGAAACTGCTTTGTGATGTCTGAATTCATCTCACAGAATTACACCACTCTTTTCATTGAGAGGCTTTCTAACACTTTTTTCATGGAATCTGCAATGGGATATTCCAGAGAGCATTGAGGACTATGGAGAAAAAGGATATACCTGCAGATAAAATTTAGAAAGAAGCGATCTGAGAAACAGCTTTGTGATGTGTCAATTCATCTCATAGAAGGGATATTTTGGATAGCATTGAAGCCTAGTGTGATGATGGAAATATATCCAGATTAATAGTAGCAAGAAACTTTCTGAGAAACTTTGTTATGTGTGTATTCAACTCACAGAGTAACACCTTTCTTTTCATGGAGCTGTTTGCTAACACTGTTTCTGTGAAATCTACCAAGTGATACTTGGGAGTGAGTTGAGATGATGGTGAAAAAGGAAATATCCGCAGATAAAACAAGAAGGAAATTTTCTGAGAAACTGCTTTGTGATGTGTGAATTCATCTCACAGAGTTACACCACTCTTTTCGTGGAGCAGTTTGCTAACACTGTTTTCATGGAATCTGCAATAGGATATTTCAGAGTTCATTAAAGCCTTTGGAGCAATGGAAATATTCTCAGACAAAAAAAAATAAGCTTTGTGTGAAACTGCTTAGTGGTGTGTGAATTCATCTTGCAGACTTACACCTTTATTTTCATGGTTCAGTTTGGTCACACTCTTTTTGGGGAATCTGAGAAGGGACATTTTGGATCACTTTGAAGCCTAATGTGACAAAGGAAATATCCTAAGACAAAACTTAGAAATAAGCATTGTGAGAAACAGTTTTGTGATGTACTAATTCATTTCACAGAGTTAAATGATTCTTTTCAAGGATCAGTTTGGTAGTGCTGTTTTTGATTACAATGAAGCCTATGGTGACAAAGGAAATATCTTCAGATAAACACAGAAAAAAAAGCTGTCTGAGATATATCTTTGTGATGTGTGAATTCATCTCACAGAGTAACACCTTTCTTTTCATGGAGCAGTTTGCTAACACAGTTTCATGGAATCTGAAAAGGGATATTTGTGAGAGCACTGAGGGGCAAACTGAAAAAGGAAATATCCTCAGGAAAAATAATAGAAAGAAACATTCTGAGAAACTGCTTTGTTATATGTGAATTCATCTTACAGAATTATACCATTCTTTTCATTGAGCAGTCTGATAACACTGTTTTTGTGGGATCTGTAATAAGATATTTGGGAGCTCATTGAAGCCTATGGTGACAAAGGAAATATCCTCAGAAAAAAAAAAAAAAACAAATAAAAGCTTTCTGTGTGAATTCATCACACAGTGTTACACCGTTCCTTTCATTGAGAAGTGTGCTACCACATTTTTCCTGGAATCTGCAATGATATATTCGGGAGTGCATTGAGGCCTATTGTGAAAAAGAAAATATCCTCAGAGAAAAACTAGAAAGAAGCTTTCTGAGAAACAGCATTCTGGTGTGTGAATTCATCTCACAAAGTAACACTATTCTTTTCATGGAGCAGTTAGGTAGCACTGTTTTTTATGGAATCTTCAATGAGATATTTTGGATCGCATCAAAGCCTATGGTGACCAAGAAAATATCCTCAGATAAAAACTAGAAAGAAACTTTGTGAGAAACTGCTTTGTGATGTGTTAATTCATCTCAAAGAGTTTCAAGATTCATTTCATTTAGCAGTATGGTTGCACTGTTTTGGGGGAATCTGAGAAGGGGTGTTTGGGATTGCATTGAAATCAATGGTGACAAAGTAAATATCATCAGATAAAAACTAGAAAGAAGCTTTCTGAGAAAATTCATCATGATGTGTGAATACATCTCACAGTGTTACATGTTTCTTTTCATGGAGCAGTTTCATGACACTGTTTTCGTGGAATCTGCAAAAGGATATTTTGGAGTGCATTGAGACCAATAGTGAAAAAGGAAATATCCTCAGATAAAAACTGGAATGAATCTTACTGAGAAACAGCTCTGTGATGTGTGAATTCAATATACAGATTTACACCATTCGTTTAATTGAGCAGTTCCATGACACTGTTTCCATGGAATCTGCAATAGGATACTTCGGTGTGCTTTTAAGCCAATGGTGACAAAGGAAATATCCTCAGACAAAAACCAAAAGGAAACTTACTGTGAAACTACTTTGTGATGTGTAAAATCATCTAAGCAAGTTACACCATTCTTTTCATTGGCAAGTTGCTAACACTTTTTTCATGGAATTTGCAATGGGATATTCTGGAGCACATTAGGGAATATAGTGAAAAAGGAAATATCCTCAGATAAAAACTTGGAAGAACCTATTTGAGAAACAGCTTTGAGATTTGTGAATTCATCTCACAGAGTTACACCCCTCATTTCATAGAGCAGTGTGGTAGCCCTCTTTTTGGGGAATCTGAGAAGGGATATTTTGAATAACATTGTATCCTATGGTGACAAAGGAAATATTCTCAGTTAAAAACTACAAAGAAGCTTGCTGAGAAACAGCTTTGTGATATCTGAATTCATCTCACAGATTTACATGATTCTTTTCTCGGAGCAGTTTGCTAACACTATTTTCGTGGAATCTAAAATAGGTTATTTGGGAGCGCATTAAATCCTATATTGACAATTGATATATGCTCAGACAAAAACCAAAATGAATCTTTCTGGGACACAACTTTGTGATTTGTGAATTCATTTCACAGAGTTACTTATTATTTTCATTGAGCTGTTTGGTAGCACTGTTTTTGGGGAATCTGAGAATGGATATTTTGGATGGCATTAAAGCTTGTGGTGACAAAGGAAATATCCTCAGATAAAAACTAGAAAGAAGCTTTCTGAGAAACTTCTTTGTGATGTGTTAACTCATTTCACAAATTTACACCTTTATTTTCATGGAGCAGTTTGCTAACACTATTTTCATGGAATCCTAAAAGGGATATTTGTGAGTGCTTTGGGGCCTATGGTGAAAAAGGAAATACCCTCAGACAAAAACTAGAAAGAAGCTATCTGAGAAACTGCTTTATGATTTGTGAATTCATCTCCCAGAGTCACACAATTCTTTACATGGAATAGTTTGGCTACACTGTTTTTGGGGAATCTGAGAAGGGATATTTTGGATCGCTTTGAAGCCTATGGTGACAAAGAAATATAAACAGATAAAATCTAGAAAGAAGTTTTCTAAGAAACTTCCTTGTGATGTGTGTATTCTTCTCACAGAGTAACAAATTTCTTTTCATGGAACAGTTTGCTAACCATGTTTGTGTGCTATGTACAAAGTGATATTTGGAAGAGAGTTGTAACCTACAGTGTAAAGGGAAATATCCTCAGATAAAAACTAGTAAGAAGCTTTCTGTTCTGAAGAACTACTTCAAAGAGAAACTACTTTGTAATGTGTGAATTCATTTTACAGACATACACCATTATTTTCATTGAGCATATTGATAACACTGGTTTCGTGGAATCTGCAATAACATATTTCGGAGCACATTGAAGCCAATGGTGACAAAGGAAATGTAGTCAGATAAAAACCAAAAATATTCATGCCTGTAATCCCAGCACTTTGGGAGGCCAAGGCAGGCAGATCACATGGCCAGGAGATTGAGACCACAGTGAAACCTCATCCCTACTAAAAATACAAAAAATTAGCTGGTTGCAGTGGTGGGTGTCTGTAGTCCTAGCTACTCAGGAAGCTGAGGAAAGAGAATGGTGTGAACCCGAGAGGTGGAGCTTGCACTGAGCCGAGATCGTGCCACTGCACTCCAACCTGGGCGACAGAGTGAGAGTCCATCAAAAAAAAAAAAGAAAAAGAAAAACAAAAAAAAAAACAAAAGGAAGCTTTCTGTGAAACTGATTTGTGATGTGTTAATTCATCTCTCAGAGTTACACCATTCTTTTCATTGAGAAGTTTGCTAACGCTGTTTTCACAGAACCTACAAAGGGATATTTGGAAATGAATAAAGGCCTATGGCAAAACAGGAAATATCCAAAAATACAAACTAGAAAGAAGATTTCTGAGAAACTGCATTGTGAAGTGTGGATTCATCTCACAGAGTTACAGCGCTCCTTTCATGGAACACTTTGGTAGCACTGTTTTTGGGGAACCTGAGAAGTCATATATGGAATTGCATTGAAGCCTACGGTGACAAAGGATATATCATCAGATAAAAATTAGAAAGAAAATTTCGTGGAAACTGCTTTATGATGTGTGAATTAATATCACAGAGTTACATGATTCTTTTCTTTCAGCAGTTTTTTTTAACACAGTTTGTGTGGAATCTGCAATATGATATTTGGGTGCACATTGAAGCCTATGGTGACAAAGGAAATATCTTGAGATACAAACTAGAAAGAAGCTTTCTGAGAAAGTTTTTTGTGACGTGTGAATTCATCTCACAGAGTTACCCCTTTCTTTTCATGGAGCAGTTTGTTAACACTGTTTTCGTGGAATCTGCGAAGGGATATTTGAGAGCACATTGGGCCTATGATGAAATAGAAAATATCCTCAGAGTAAAACTAGAAAGCAGCTTTCCGAGAAACTGCTTCCTGTTTTGTGAATTCATCTCACAGAGAAAACGTAGTGCTTTTCCTTGAGCAGTTTGATAGCACTGTTTTCAAGGAATCTGCAACAGGATATTTTGGAGTGCATTGAAGCTTCTGGTGACAAAGGAAATATCCTCAGACGAAAAGCAAAAAAAAACCTTCATTGAAACTGTTTTCTGATGTGTGAAGTCATCTCACAATGTTACACTCTTCTTTTGATTGAGAAGTTTCCTAGCACTTTTTTTCATGGAACCTGCATAAGTATATTTGGGAGCGCACAGAGGAATATGGTGAAAAAGGAAATATCCTCAAATAAGAACTGGTAAAAAGATTACCGAGAAACAGCTATGTGATGTATGAATTCACTTCACAGATTTACACCATTTTTTTCATGCAACAGTATGGTAGCACTGTTGTTGGGCAATCTGCAATAGAATATTTGGAAGCGCATTGAAGCTTATAGTGACAATAGAAATATCCTCAGACAAAAACCAAAAAGAAGCTTTCAGAGAAACTGATTTTTGATGTGTGAATTCATTTCAAAAATTTACACCTTTTTTTTCATGGAGAAGCTTGCTAACATTATTTTCGTCAAATCTGCAAAGGGATATTCATGAGCTATTGAGGCCTAGGGTGCAAAACAAAATATCCCCTGACAAAAAAATGGAAAGAAGTTTTCTGAGAAACTGCTTTGAGATTTGTGAATTCATCTAACAGAGTTACATGACAATTTACATGGAGCAGTTAGGTAGCACTGTTTTGGGGGAATATGAGAAGTGATATTGTGGATAGAATTGAAGCCTATGGTGACAAAGGAAATGTCCTCAGATAAAAACTACAAAGAAGCTTTCTGAGAAAGTACTTTTTGATGTGTGAATTCATCTCAGAGAGGTACACTTTTCTTTTCATGGAGCAGTTTGATAATACTGTTTCCATGGTATCTACAAAAGGATACTTGATAGCGAGTTGAAGCCTATGGTGTAAAAGGAAATATACTCAGATAAAAAAAAAGAATCTTTCTGAGAAACAGCTTTGTAATATGTGAATGCATCTCACAGATTTACACCGTTCTTTTCATGGAGCAGTTTGCTAACACTATTTTCGTGAAATATTCAAAGGGACATTCACGAGCACATTGAGGCCTGTAGCGAAAAATGAAATATCCTCAGAGAAACACTAGAAACAAGATTTCTGAGAAACTGCTTTGTGATTTGGAATTCATCTCACAGAGTTACATGATTTTTTTCATGGATCAGATTGGTAGCACTGCTTTTGGCGAATCTGAGAAGGGATATTTTGGATTGTGTTGAAGCATATGACGACAAAGGAAATATCCTCAGACAAAAATTAGAAAGAAGCTTTCTGAGAAACTGCTTTGTGATGTGTGAATTCATTTCACAGAGTTACAATTTTCTTTTCATGGAGCAGTTTGCTACCACTTTATCGTGGAATTTGCAACATGATATTTGGGAGCACAAAGAGACCTATATTGAAAAAGGAAATATACTCAGATAAAAAATACAAAGATGCTTTCTGAGAAATTGTCTTATGATGTGTGAATTCATCTCAAAGAGTTACACTTTTCTTTGCATTGAGCAATTTGCTTGAACTATTTTTGAGGAATCTGCAATAGGATATTTGGGATCACAATAAAGCCTATGGTTACAAAGAAAATATCCTCAGAGAAACAAAAAATAAGCTTTCTGAGAAGCTGCTTTGTGATGTGTGAATACATCTCACAAAGTTACGTGGTTTTTTTAATTGAGCAATTTGCTAACACTGTTTTCTTGCAATCTGCAATGGGATATTTTTGAATAAATTAAAGCTTATGGTGACAAAGGAAATACTGTCAGACAAAAACTAGAAAGAAGCTTTCTGAGAAACAACTTTGAGATTTGTAAATTCATCTCACAGAGTTACACATTATTTTCTTATATATTTTTTTTGAGACGGAGTCTTGCTCTGTCACCCAGGCTGGAGTGCAGTCGATGGATCTCAGCTCACTGCAAGCTCCGCCTCCCGGGTTTACACCATTCTCCTGCCTCAGCCTCCTGAGTAGCTTGGACTACAGGCACCCGCCACCTAGCCCGGCTAGTTTTTTGTATTTTTTACTAGAGACGGGGTTTCACCGGGTTAGCCAGGATGCTCTCGATCTCCTGAGCTCATGATCCGCCCGTCTTGGCCTCCCAAAGGGCTGGGATTACAGGCTTGAGCCACTGCACCTGGCTACACGTTATTTTCATGGAGCAGTTAGGTAGTGCTCTTTTTGGGGAATATGAGAAGGTATAGTGTGGATAGCATTGAAGCCTATGATGACAAAAGAAATATCCTCAGATAAAAATTAAAAAGAAGCTTGCTGAGAAATCACTTTGTTATGTGTGAATTTATCTCAAAGAGGTGCAACTTTCTTTCCATGGAGCAGTTTGATAACACTGTTTTCATGGTAGCTACAAAAGGATATTTGGGAGCAAGTTGAAGCCTGTGTTGAAAAACGAAATATCCTTCGATAAAAACTAGACAGAACATTTCTGAGAAACTGCTTTGTGATGTGTGAATGGATCTCACAGATTTACATCCTTCTTTTCATGGAGCAGTTTGCTAACCCTATATTCATGTAATCTTCAAAGAGATATTCACCAGCGCATTGAGGCCTATAGTGAAAAAGGAAATATCCTGAGAGAAAAACCATGAAGAAGCTTTCTGTGAAACAGCTTTCTGATTTCTGAATTTATATCACAGAGTAACACCATTCTTTTCATGGAACAATTAGGTAGCACTGTTTTAGGGAAATCTGAGAAGGGACATTTTGGATCACATTGAAGCCTATGGTGACAAAGGAAATAGTATTGAATAAAAAATAGAAAGAATTTTTCTAAAAAAATTTTTTTGTGATGTGAGTTCATCTCAAAGAGTTACACTTTTCTTTTCATGGAGCAGTGCTAACACTGTTTTCTTGCAATCTGAAATAGGATATTTGGGAGCGCATTGAGGCACATAGTGAAAAACAAAATATCCTCAAATATTAAATAGAAAGAAACATTCTGAGAAGTCACATTTTGATGTATCAACTCATCTCAGAGTTACGCCTTTCTATTCATTCAGCAGTGTGTTATCACTATTTCTGTGGAAACAGCAAAAGGATATTTGTGAATGATTTCATGCTTATAGTGAAAAATGATATGTCCTCAGATAAAAACTAGAAAGAAACTTTCTGAGAAACTTATTGGTGTAGTTTGAGTTCACCTCACAGAGCCACATATTTCTTTCAAGGAGCAGTTAGCTAACACTGTTTTCCAGGAATCTGCAAAGGGATATTTGGAAGCACATTGAGGCCTACAGTGAAAAAGGAAATATCCCCAGATAAAAACTAGAAAGAAGCTTTCTGAGAAACTGCTTTAGGTGTGTGTGAATTCATCTCATGGTGTTACAGCATTTTGTTCATTGAGCAGTTTGATAACATTGTTTTCGTGGAATCTGCAGTAGGATATTTTGGAGGGCATTAAAGCTTAAGGTGACAAAGAAAATAGCCTCAGACAAAAAATAAAAAGACGATTTCTGAGAAGCTTCTTTGTGATTTGTGACATCATCTCACAGAGCTACATGATTCTCTTCTTGGTACACTTTGGTAGCACTGCTTTTAGGAAATCTGACAAGGAATATTTGGGATCACATTGAAACCTACAGTGATAAAGGAAATATCCTCAGATAAAAACTAGAATGGATCATTCTTAGAAAGTTCCTTGTGAAGTGTGAATTTATCTGACAGACTTACACTATTCTTTTTATTGAGACGTCTAATAGAACTCATTACATGAAATCAGCAACAGGATATTAGGGAGCAAATAGATGACAATGGTGACAAAGCAAATATCCTCCAGTAAGACAGAAAAAAATGCTTTCTGTGAGACTGCTTTGCAACGTGTGAACTGAACTGACACAGTTACAATGATCCTTTCATTGAAGAGTTTGCAAAAACTATTGTCTTGCAGTGTGCAAAGAGATATTTTGAAGTGTATTACAGTTGTGGTGACAAAGAAAATATACTCAGATGGAGTGCGGGTGGTGTGAGTGGGTGTGTTGGTGTGTGGGGGTGTTGGTGTGTGTGTGGGTGCGGCTGTGTGGGCATGTGTGCGGGCAGGATACTCAGTTCTAGGATGCTCAGTTCTCCCGGGATGCTCAGTTCTCCTGGGTGTGGAGTCTCTCCCCGCCGCTAACACCACAGCCACCCAGCCCAGATCCAGAAGGCAAGAATGCCATCCTGGACAGCCTGGAGGAAAAACAGTCCTCTTCACACCATGCCAGCTGCTCACTGCGAAAGGGAGGTCAGCGCTCAGCCCCTGCTTCTGTCTCACACCGGCGTCATAAAGCACCTACAGGAGAGTCCGGTATTACTCCTTGCTGAAGAGTACCGGTTCCAAAAAAGTGGGCTCTCCCACGTTGGGCCATGCACTGCCCTGTGAGACAGGCAACACCGTGCACACAGGAGCCAAACACAGAACAACTGAAGCGTGATTTTGGATTCGATGTTGCTTTGCTGTCAGCCAGGGGGCCAGTTGCTCAAGTCTCTCCGGGCTCTGAAAGCCAAACCCGGTGATGATTTCTGAGCTCTGAGGGGACCGACAAACTTCCAGGAAGACGTGGAACGACAACACCATGTCTACAGATGCCTCACATGCCCTGTGCACCGTGAAATATCCCACAGGGGGCTTTTGTGAGCCAGGGAGTGGGGGCCGTCACCCTGCTTCAGCCCAGCCAGGTTGAGCAGGCAGCAGGGCTCTCCCTTCCTGCCCAGGCGGGTGGGGATTGCGATTTTGAGTGGGCTGTCCTGGCTGCACCGGAAGGGGTGCTCCCCCACCCTCAGACTCCCCGAGGGTAGCCTCCGCGCCCGAGCAAATGCCGGGGGGAGGAGGACCCGCAGCACCACAGCCTGCCGGGCCCTTGCTGGGTGGGACAGCCTGAGCCCGCTCGAGCTGAGATGCAGGACCAGGGAGTGCTTGCGCCGCCCACGTCCCAGGGGAGTCCGTGGTGGGGCTGGGGCCAGGGGCCCCAGGTCGCTGCGGTGGCGAGGGAGGCCCAAGTCGGGGCAGGTACATCTCCGGGACCCACGCTCTGCGCGGCAAGAGCAGATGCAAGCCATCCGGTCGCCCTCCCCGCCGCTCCAGGAGCCTGGGCACTCGTCCGCACTCCCCTCTCTGTGAGCCTGCTTTGAGCAGAACCCCTATCCGGGCATCGCCACCAGGGAAGAGCTGGCCCAGGCCATCGGCATTCCGGAGCCCAGGGTCCAGATTTGGTTTCAGAACGAGAGATCTCGCCAGCTGAGGCAGCACCGCTGGGAATCTCGGCCCTGGCCCGGGAAACACGGCCCACAAGAAGCCAGGCGAAAGCGGACCGCTGTCACCTGGTCCCAGACCGCCCTGCTCCTGCGAGCCTTCCAGCAGGATCACTTTCCGGGAATCGCCACCCGGGAAGAACTGGCCAGAGAGACGGGCCTCCTGGAGTCCCGGATTCAGATTTGGTTTCAGAAACAGAGGGCCAGGGACCCAAGCCAGGATGGCGGGCACCGGCGCACGCAGGCAGACCCTGCGACTGGGCCCCTGGCGGGTGTCGCCCCTCTGCTCCCTCGCCGGTCGCCTTCACCCACGCTGGGGCGTGGGGAATGGGGCTTCCCGCACCCCACACGTCCTGCACGCCATTGACTCTCCAACTGGGGGCTTTCCTGAGCAAGAGGGGGGGGGCCGTAGCCCCGCTCCAGCCCAGCCAGGCTGGGCAGGCAGCAGGGTTCTCCCTTTCTGCCCCAGCAGGCAGCAGGCTGGGATTGGGATTCTTCGTACGCTTCCCCGGCTGCACCGGAAGGGGCGCTCTCCCACCCTCAGACTCCCGGGGGTGGCCTCCGGGCCCGTGCCAATGCCGGGGGGATGAGGACCCGCAGCACCACAGCCTGCTGGGCCCTTGCTAGGTGGGACAGCATGGGCCCGCTCCAGCTGAGACGCAGGGCCAGGGTGTGCTTGCGCCGCCCACGTCCCAGGGGAGTCCGTGGTGGGGCTGGGGCCAGGGGCCCCAGGTCGCGACGGCGGCGTGGGAGGCCCAAGTCGGGGCAGCTCCACCTCCGCGACCCGCGCCTCAGGAGGCCTCTGCGCACCAGGAGCAGATGCAAGCCATCCGGGCTCCCTCCCCGCCACTCCAGGAGCCTGGGCGCTCGTCTGCACTCCCCTCCAGCCTGCTGGATGAGCTCCTGGGTACCCCCGAGTTTCTGCAGCAGGCGCAGCCTATCCTAGAAACCGAGGCCCCGAGGGACCTGCAGGACGTGAGAGAGCCCCCTTTGCTGGAACCCCTACTCGTCAGTGAGGAGGAATAATGGGCTCTACTGGAGGAGCTTTAGACGCCAGGTTGGGACAGGATCGGGGGCGGGGCTGTGGCCTCACTTTCACGGAGAGCACCTGGCTCGGTGTGGAGAGGCCTGTTTTCCCTCCAGGCTGACCAGCCTGGAATTCCTGCCTTCCGGATCTGGGCCAGGCCGCGGAGGAGGCGGGGGCGGCGGCGGCGGCGGGGTCGGTGGCGAGAGACCGCACATCGAGGAGAACTGAACATGGCCGGTATCCCAGAGCAGGCCCAGGTTCCAGGAGAGGCTCCGTCTCCTGCGCATGCGCGGATGTCCAGGCAGCCGCCTAGGCTCCCGGAGCAGCCGTGACAGAGCTCTCATGCGTTTCCACCACCCGAACGCAGCTTGATCCCCCACCCCACACCCCAAGCCCGCACTCGCCGAAGCGTGTGCGTGCGCGCACACACACACACCAACACACCCAAACAACCGCACACCCACACACCCACACACACCACCCCCATCCCCCCCCCCAACAACACGGCCAGCATCACCACCGCCCTCTGCACTGGGCTCCTGGGTGGAGACCTCCACGCCACAAAACACCGG
>NW_022314145.1:0-4409 GCF_002776525.5 Piliocolobus tephrosceles
TCAGTAGCACAAAACACCAGGGAATTGATTGATAAGAGTATTAACCTTGTGGCATTACTGAAGACCCATCTGATTAGTAGTTATCAAGTAGTCACCCTGGCTAAATATATGGGTTTGATTTTTAATTTTGAAAGTGAAAAATATTTTAAAATATATGTCTTATATCCATATCCCCAGGAAATTTTAATCAAGTTTTAAAACTTCCAAATTTAGATAAACTAATGTTTTTTGTTGTTTTAATTTTCACTCAACGAAAATAGAAAAAAACTAATTGGATAGAACAGCACAGCAGAAGCATTCCTTATAGCCAAAAATGGGATGCAACAAGACTGAAGAAGAAAATGCAGGACAGTGCTTAAAAAAGCAGTCTAATGAAAAGTGGGGTCTCCTCAGGATGTCCTTAGGTAGACATTGCAGCAGAACTGCAAAGTTTTCTTTAGAAGGCTGGGGAAGAGAGGAGGAAACAGAGAAGGGGCAAGAGTGGAAAATAGAATGAGGCTCAGAATACCAAGCATCAGTGCTGTCCCCATCACCTTCCTAACTTGATCGCTGGATGATCTTGGGCAAGTTTCTTCCTTCCCCTCAGCTCATTTCCTCATCTGTAAGGTAAGTTACTAGACAAGATAGGCTTTGATGTTCATTGTAACTCTAACTTATCTTCCCAAAGAAAAGAGCTGGGAAAGACACTGTGCCCACAATATGCAAGACACAAGGTTTACAAGCAAAGAACAAATAAAAACAAAAGAGTTTTTAAAACCCCTAATGTAACTTGAATTCTTACAAATAAGCAATGGTACATCATACTTTTACAAAGCCCTTCTGTGATTTCATTTTTAAAATCATTTCAAGTTTTATTTTACTTCATATTAAGATAATGGGAGATGAAGTGTTAAATGGGTTCATGCAGGAATATATGTAAGAGACACAAAAATCCAAAATAGGTAATTGTTATATTAGTAGTTCCCTTTACTGAGGGGGAGCAGACAAAAGAATGTTAGAAAAAACTTCATAAAGTGGATTATATAGAATGTGCTTTAAAAGAGTTTGGTATTTTATTGAGTGGAAAAGAGCAATATGGGGACTTATTTTTCAAGGGTTAAAGCTATGCAAAATGAGTCAATTACAGAGATAGGCTCCAAAACATAGTACCTATAGTTAATAATGAGGTATTTTGTATTTAACAATTTGTTAAGAGGGTCGATCTTAGGGGTTCTGACAACGACAACAACAACAACAATAAAGGGATGTAGGAAACATTTGGAGGTGACGGATATATTACGACTTGGATATTGGTTGTGGGAACAAAAGTAATATATATGTGCAAATTTGCCAAAGTATATCCACTAATTATGTACAGTTTTTGTATAACAATTTTACTTCAGTTCCTACTATATTGCCTGGCAAACAATACTTTATACTTAAAGTAAGAGCAACGATTATCGCATGTGCATGTCGAAAATAATAAAGAAAGCAGGTGACAATAAGACATCCTGAGTCTTTTGGAAATAAATAGCATTCACCTGCTTTCTCATCCATTGAGGTATCACAACACTTATATACTTGTGTGTCCCTGGAAGTTTCTTGTGGGAGATTTAGTTATTCTCTTTTCATTAGGCTCTACTAACCAAGAACCACAGACTCAGACAGCATCATAAAAAGGCCCAGACCCACGATGTCCAGAGACTCCAGGCTCAACCCACATTGATGCTACCCCTTCAGCTATGAGACTCCATTTGCTTCTCCTTATTCTCCTTCTTTTTTCAATTCTTTTATCCCCAGGTAAGTTGGTAGCTGATTATTATAAGATTCTGCAGATTAGAAGGCCATATCCCTGGCCAGACAAGATCCTAGAATCAGTCCTGTGGGTTCAAGAACCTAATATTTACAGCTTCACTAGGATTATAATAGGGAAAAATAGAAAAGAGACTCATTTAGCAGTAGCTCCTGTTGATAAGATTCCATCCATGTTTTTTGATCTAGTAAGTGGATGTAATAATGGATGCTGCTGAAATTCAATCCTGTCAGATCAAACTGCCTACATATAAATTTCCATGCCTCACCAAGGCATCTCAAGGTACAAAATAAGGATACAACAGAATGTGACCTCAATGAGATGCCTTTGTGAGGTCTGGAAATTTATATGCAGGCAGTTAGATCAGACAAGATTGAATTTCAGCAGCATTTATTATTATATTTGCTCACTAGGTCAAAAGAGATGGATGGAATTCTATCAACAGGAGCCCCTGCTAAATGAGTGTTGACAAATCTGAAAGTTTTATTCAAAGATACAAACAAGAAAATTATAATCCTAGAGTAAGTGAAAATTATATGAAAGACTTTTCAAAATAAACTATATTTTACGTGGCTATGAATAAAAAATGATTTGCAAAGTGAAACTTAGGACTAGAAAGGAGAGTTAAAGGAACTTCAGACAAGTGAATTAATAATAAGTAAAGACACCGAGAAGCGCCGCTCATGGTATATTACAGGTAACCACACAGAAATGGGGAACATCGCTTTCAATACTCAAATGGCTAAAATTTAATGGGCTAAGCATGCATTCTGAGGGCTTTTGAGAAAAAAACAGCATAATAAACCTAAAGAAGATAAAGGGAAAGTTATAAATACAAAATATAAATTAATGAAACAAATGAAAAAAACTAATATTTAAAAAACTGTTTTTCATAAAGTCTAATATACTTTATAATAACCTGGCAACACTGAACACGTGAGAACAAGCTTAAAATAACTATTGCAGGAATGAAATGTTAATGTCAAAACAGATGTTTCTGAGATTCTAATAATGTTTTAAAAAATAGATTTGCGTATTATATTCCCTCTTTGCTGTGTACTTGGGGATTTTCCTGTTGCAGTTCACTATATCATGTGTCATCAATTGTGACTATGTCATCAATTTTTATGCTGGTAAATTATTACCATCAGCATAGAAATATGCTGTTAAGTGTGTCCTTGCTTTTCTTCTAATGCCGGCTGTCATCCTATTTTTTGCTCTAGTTTTCAGCAAACCATCTGAAAATAGTTGTCCATACTCTCTGTCTTCAATTCCTCTCCTCTCATTGTCTCTTAAATATATCCCAATCGGGCTCTCTCCCCCTTTTCCGATCATGTTATTGACACCACTTTTGTTAAAGTTACCAATAATCTCCATATTGCTAGATCCAATGATCATTTTTCACTACAACTTTAATTGGCCTAGAAGCAGCATTTGACACAAATCATCACTTCCTTCTTCATAGTATACTTTCTTCACTTGGCTTCCAGGACAGCACATTCACGTGATTCTCAGCCTATCTCACTGGAGCTACCACTTCGGCTTCCTTTGTTTCTTCCTCATCTTTTCCCATCACACTTCTTATTGGAGAGCTCCAGAGCTCAGTTCCTGCTTCTCTTCTCTTCTCCCTCGTCACACACTCGGGAAGGGCTCAGCAAGTCTCATCCTTTTAAATTCTCCTTTTGGACCACCTTTTGAACTCCAGGCTTGTAATAAGTTATCCAACTGCATCACTGGTATATCTATTTGGACACTTAATTTCAAAAGTAATAGACATCGAAAAGTGAACTCATGATTTTCCCTCATAAACCTCTACATACAGATTTTCTCTTCTTGCAGAATATCATGGTCAGCACTGGAGCCTCTCTTAGCTCTCCTGTGCACTTTCATCCTCAGCAAGACTCTATTTCTGCTCGTCAAGGATCTCTCAGGGCTCCCATCCCTTGCCCAGCCTTGGGCAGTGGCTGCCTCACACGCAGTGAAAGACCAGAGAATCTGCTTCTCTCATCTACCTGCCCTGCCCTGCCTTCACACCTCATCAGGCCCCTCTGCTTATGCACCTGTGAGAAAAGAGAGTGAAGGGGGGATTGTCTCAGCTCCCCCACCCACTCCCCAGTAACAGAGGATTTTCCCCGATTCTCACAGTAAGACCTCTACCTTGGTCGGACCTCAAATTGCAGCAGTTCCTACATGCCTGTCCCTCAAAAGTGTCTCAGGTAGTTCTGCTCTCCATCTGATCTTACCTAGGAGCACACAAGATAGGTCATGAAAAAACCATTAGTGGGACCGGGTGCGGTGGCTCAGGCTTGTAATCCCAGCACTTTGGGAGGCCGAGGTGGCCAGATCACGAGGTCAGTGGCTAACACGGTGAAACCCCGTCTCTACAAAACACAAAAAATTAGCCGGGCATGGTGGCATGTGCCTGTAGTCCCAGCTACTCGGGAGGCTGAGTCAGGAGAATCGCTTGAATCCTGGAGGCGGAGGTTGCAGTGAGACGAGATCGCGCCATTTCACTCCAGCCTGGGCAACAGAGTGAGACTCCAAAGAAAGAGAGAGAGAGAGAAAGGGAAGAAGGAAGGAAGGAAGGAAGGAAGGAAGGAAGGAAGGAAGGAAGGAA
>NW_022314146.1:0-2525 GCF_002776525.5 Piliocolobus tephrosceles
CACAGAGAAGCTATGCATGGGGCCCTCACCCAGCCTGGGGAAGGTCAGCCCCGCCTCCCCACCCACGTCCTGGCCCCAGCAGCAAGGGGGACTGGGGAGGTCAGCCTTCCTAACCTTGCCACCCGGAGAGCACAGGAGAGGGCAGAGACGGGCGCTGGTGGTCAGGAGACCCTCTCAGGGGTGGAGGTGCCACAGCCCTGCTCTCAGGGCCCCTCCCACACCCTCTGGCTGTCAGATGGGCTTGCTCCTGACCGGGTCCACCGGTGCCAGCCTGCGGCATCACCCGCGCCCCTCCGCCCCCCGCGGCTCA
This sequence comes from Piliocolobus tephrosceles, assembly GCF_002776525.5. Taxonomy (NCBI): domain Eukaryota; kingdom Metazoa; phylum Chordata; class Mammalia; order Primates; family Cercopithecidae; genus Piliocolobus; species Piliocolobus tephrosceles. Next base: position 311 of record NW_022314146.1, read on the forward strand.
CAGCAGGGCATGCATCTTCCTGACATCCCTGGACCTCCCGAGGTTTCCACCAGCAGAGGGAGGGGGCGCTGCTCTCCTCACCTCCTGTCTCCTGGAGGCCAGCCTGGCTGGGGTCTCAAGGCTAGTCCTGCTGCTGCACTGTGACTGCTGGCCAGGTGAGCAGACCCTCAGGCCCTCTCGGCCCGGCACTGAGCCACCCTCCCACCTGCCACCCCCAGGAGGCTGCTGCCTCCGGCACCGGAGTTCGCACGCAGGAGTTTCCCCAAGTGTTCTTGGGAACACCACCCGAAAAAAGGCAAACGAGCCAGCGACTTCACTGTGACCCCAGGATGCTCTGGAGCTGAGATGACCCTCGGAGCTGACCACCCTGGGATAGTCTCTGGACACAGTTGCCTCTGCTGAGCCGCATCGCCAAAGGTGATGTGCAGTGGGGTCTTCGGTCGCGTGAGCAGGCCGGTGAGCCATGCGTGCCTCAGTTCCGAGGGGCCTCTGTGCAGTACATCACAGAGGCCGCCACACCCTCCCCCAACCCTGCCAGGCCCAGGTGCCTGCCCCCCGACCAGCTACAGCTGCCAGGACTGTGCGTTCAGGCCACACGCGGTCAGCCCTCCCCAAAGGCCCTCTTGGAACCCTGAGGCCCAGGGCAGGTCTGGCTTATTGGCTCAGACTCCAGTGACCAGCGGAGAGGGACAGTGGGGGCTGCTGGCCAAGGGTCTACAGGTTCTCCTGAAGGGCAACCAGCTTGCTGTCCCTGGAACTCCCCAGCCAGCCCAGATGCACTCAGGTCGGGGAGGGCGGCCCTGCAGCACGCACACCCCACAGTCTCCCCACTGCACCCACCTCTCTTTCTGCCTTCCTTTTGCTCCACGCATTGCCCATTATCTGTATCTCCTTAAGAAATGAAAACCTGAAACGGGCCCAACAAGCAAACAGCCCTCCATCTCATCAAGCCAGGTGGCGGGGGAGCCTGACTCCTCATTGGCCAGGCCGTGCCCCGAGGGCCCCAGCACCCTCAGCCCTCTCTGTCTCCCGTCTGACCACTCACTCCTTTGTCGCTGGCCAGGTCCTGGGGATTCTGCGGAATTCCCACTCCACTTAGGAGCTGTTCCAGGAGATGTGGGGCAGCAGACAGGCTGCGTTCCGGGGAGGGGCAGCTCAGCAGAGAGGCCATGCACCCCGCCCCGCTTACCCTGGGGAAGCTCCCTGTGTGTGCCTCACCTTCTTCATCTGCAGAAGAGTGCGTGGTTGGTGCAATGGGTCACGACGAGCAATTTCCAGGGCTCAGCACAGCCTGGCACAGAGCTGCACACATTGGGTGGCGGCGATCAACTGTTCCATTCTTTCATGGACGGGAACTCCAGGTCAGCTTTAGTTTAATGAAGATTCCCACAGTGAAAGGTCTGAACACCGCTGTCCTCACTGGTGAAAGCGGAGCTGCTTTCAAGCCACTCCCACCACGTACCACTTCTGGCCTCCGATCTGTAGGTGCTGGGCAGACGAAGCCATCCGCCATCCCTACATCTATCGGGCTGCCCACTTATCGGACCAACTCGACCCTCCAGGTTCAGCCCGGCACCACCTCCTCCAGGAAGCCCTCTCCAGGCTCAGACAGGTCTGGTGCGTCCCACGATCCTCCCACTCACGGCTGGCTGAGCTGAGTGGCCCAATCCCCTGTCCCTGCCCTCCGTGTCTTGGTTCCTCAGAGGGGCTGGGAGCCAACCCCAGGGTCCCCTGCCTACCCCGACAGCCGATGTGGGTTTCAGGATCCATTTACTCTCGCCCTGAGGATCTGGCATGGCTGAGTTGTGGGATTAGCATAGATGCTTCCCTAACAACTGGGCAGTGGGTTCCAGAGAGAAGCCCAGGCGGGAGGCAGTCCCGAGGAACCCTTGCTGGTGGTGATTTGAAATGTGCTGAGGACGCCTGGAGCGAGGGAGCAGGGTGGGTGTTCTAGCCAGTCTCTGGCGAGCCTGGGTGAAGGGAGTAAGGAGTTGAAGGAAGCCCAGACTCATTGCCCCGCCCCACTCTTCCCCCAGGCGCACAAGCCCTTGCCCTGTTTGCAGATCTCCTCCCTCTCTTCTCCTCCTCTCTCTTCCCCTCACCTCCCCCATTCTCCCCTCTCCCCTCTCCTCTTCCTTCCCATTGTCCCCCCACAATCCTGCCCAGAGCATCAGCGGAGCACCCCGCACCGCAGGGCACCCACAATCCTGCCCAG
>NW_022314147.1:0-3819 GCF_002776525.5 Piliocolobus tephrosceles
GATGTTCTCCTGGATAATATCCTGAAGTGTGTTTTGCAACTTGGTTCTATTCTCCCCGTCACTTTCAAGTACAACAATCAAACATAGGTTTGGTCTTTTCACATATTCCCAATTACTTGGAGGCTCTGTTCATTCCTTTTCATTCTTTGTTCTCTAATCTTGTCTTCGTGCTTTATTTCATTGACTTGATCTTCAACCTCTGACCTCCTTTCTTCTGCTTGATCGATTTGGCCATTGATACTTGTGTGTGCTTCATGAAGTTCTCATACTATGTTTTTCAGCTCTATCAGATCTTTTATGTTTTTCTCCAAACTAGTTATTCTTGTTAGCAATTCCTTTAACCTTTTATCAAGGTTCTTAGCTTCCTTGCATTGGGTTACAACATGCTCCTGTAGCTCAGAGAAGTTTGTTATTACCCACCTTCTGAAGCCTACTTCTGTCAATTTGTCAACTCATTTTCCATTCATTTTTGTTCCCTTGATGGTGAGGAGCTACGATCCTTTGGAGGAAGAGAGGCATTCTGGTTTTTGGAATTTTCAGCCTTTTTGCACTGATTTTTTTTCTCATCTTCATGGATTTATCTACGTTTGGTCTTTGCTGTTGGTGACCTTGGATGGAGTTTTTGCATGGTCGTCCTTTTTGTTGATGTTGATGGTATTACTTTCTGTTTGTTAGTTTTCTTCTAACAGTCAGGCCTCTCTTCTGCAGGTCTGCTGGAGTTTGCTGGGGGTCCACTCCAGACCCTGTTTGCCTGGGTATCACCAACGGAGGCTGCAGAACAGCAAAGATTATTGCCTACTCCTTCCTCCAGAAGCTTCATCCCAGAGGGTCACCTGCCAGATGCCAGCCAGAGCTCTCCTGTATGACGTGTCTGTCGACCCCTGCTGGGAGATGTCTTCCTGTCAGAAGGCATGGTGGGAATCAGGGACCTACCTGAGGAGGCTGTCTTTCCCTTACCAGAGCTTGAGCACTATGCTGAGATATCTGCTGTTGTCTTCAGAGCTGGCAGGCAGGAACTTTTAAGTCTGCTGAAGCTACACCCACAGCCACCTCTTACCCCAGGTACTATGTCCCAGGGAGATGGGAGTTTTATCTATAAGCCACTACTGAGGTTTCTTCCTTTCTTTCAGAGATGCTCTCCCCAGAGGGGAGAATGCTAACTGTCAACATTTCTGCTTTGCCTTACATATTTATATTTATGGGACGGTACAGTAATAAGTGTCCTTGAATATAGAGATGGACACACCTTCATCTCGTAAGAATCTGAGTGAAGGTGGTGGTTTTCTATTTCTCCATGTCGTGAAGCTAAACTGTTCTTAGTTCTGGATTAAATTCAACTGAAAAAATAATGATGCCCGAACCCAAGCTAAATGACATGAGACAGTAACTGCATCATTATTCTGTGAAACTTTACAAGATATTCTGGTATTGGAGATATTCTGAGAAAACTTTAGGGGAATTACCTTTACTATTGGAGACAGTATTTTTCTAGGCATTTGACAGTATCCCTACAGTAAGTGATGTCTCAGGAAAAGAATCAACATGTGATTATTTAGGTGCAAGTTCACGGTTGTCAAACAATGACTAAAGTGGCAATTTTTTTCTTGATAATTGAGAGGTGGCACTCCTGTACTGAGAGGAAGAGGGTCTCATAAAATATTTCTGGGATGAAAAATAAACTTGGAGAAAATCAGCATCATTTTTAGGTAAAAGAATTAGATTATTGGTAAACACAATATAATCTTTAAGGGGCAATAAAGCCCCTTAAGTATGTTCATTTTAATTCTCAGATACTGAGAATATTTCACAGTTCATGGCAAAGGAAATACAAGGTTTCAGATGAAATCAAGATTGAGAATCAGCTGCTTGAAAATAAGGATATTATTATTAATTATTATAGTGCATTCAGTAGAATTATCAAGTCCAAAATCACAAAAGAGTGATGAAGAAATGAGATTTATCAAAGTGATGGGATGTGAGAAACAGTCAACTGGATATTAGCATTTGTTTATTGGTGATTCTTTCCTATTAGAATAAATTTTTATTTAATTTAACTGAGCAAATACCATTGAGCAATTTTGTATGTTCCTTACCATTCTAGATACTTAATATAGAATGCAGAAATATTAAACAACAGGATATGATTTCTAAAAAGAGAGGTATAGGTGTAATAGAAGTTTAGACATTGTGCATCTACACAGGCATAATTATGAATGTGTTGATGTTTTACATGTATAAGTTATTTGGTGTAGAAAACAGTACAGAGGTTGGATTATGCAGAATTTATATGAGATAGAGTTAACCAAGAAGAAGTGGGTAAAATTAAAATAATGATGTGATCATTTTGGACACTAAAGAACAAACACTGATAATGTGAGATCCATTGTTTTGTTCCCAGATATATGAAATATGTTTATTTTTGTCATTAATATGAAAACATTTTTCACTTCAGTTATGCTTAATTTTTTTTTTTTTTTTTTTTTCTGAATCTGCCATTGGACTTTCAGCCAACACCTTTTTGCTTTTCTTCCACATCTTCACACTCCTTCAGGATCACAAACCTAAGCCATATGACTTGATCAGCTGTCACTTGGCCTTCATTCAGGTAGTGATGATCCTCACTGTAGTGGATGTTTTGCTCCAGATATGCTTGAATCACTGCATTTTGGGAATAACTTCAAATGCAAATCTTTGATCTACATAAACAAAGTGATGAGGGGCCTGTGTATCTGTACCACCTGTACCATCTGTACCACCTGTCTCCTGAGTATACACCAGGCCAGCACAATCAGCCTCAGCAACTTCTGGTTGTCAAGCTTTAAACATAAATATACAAATAACATTGTCAGTGTCCTCTTTTTTCTTTTCTTTTTCTTTTCTTTTTGTTCCCTCAATTTGTCTTTCAGTAGTAACATAATATTCTTCACTGTGGCTTCTTCCATTGTGACCCAGACCAATCTACTTAAGGTCAGCAAATACTGCTCACCTTCTCCCATGAAGCCCATCATGTGAGGAGTGTTTTTGATTCTGACATTATCCAGGGATGTCTTCCTTGTAGGATTACGCTGCTGTCAAGTGCATACATGGTGATCTTTTTGTCCAAGCATCAGAGGTGATCCCAGCATCTTCACATTACCAGCCACTCCCCAAGATCCTCACCAGAGAAAAGGGTTACCCAGATCATCCTGCCACTGGTGAGTTGCTCTGTGGTCATGTACTGGGTGAACCTTATCATCTCATCCTCTTCAGCCCTGTTATGGACGTATAACCCAGTCATCCTGAGCATCCAGAACCTTGTAGGCAATGTCTATGCCACTCTTGTTCCACTGGTACAAATCAGCTCTGATAAAAGAATAGTTAATATTCTCCAGAAAATGGAATTAAAGTGCTATAAATTTTTAATGTGTTGGTGATGAAAAATATTTCTAAAAAGTAGACTCATTCTATAGTTAAATTGTTCAAGTAGCCCCAATTTTAGCTTATTGAGTTTAAAATGCATGGAATTACACTTTTATTATATTTTTATGCTTCTGAAACTGAGGCATCTGAGGACTATGTAGTTTCTTCAGTTCAATGTCCACCATACATTGACATTTCAATATCAAGTCTTTTACACTTTTATTTTTATGTTAACTTTGTACAAGAAAATGTTCCTCTCTTTTTGAAGTATACTCTTAAAAAATCTTCTTTAGGTAATCAAATCTCTCAATGTTTTTACTTTTGAAAATATTTTACTTACTCTGTTTATAAATGATACTTTAGCTAAATATTCAATTCTAGCTTTTAAGCCATGCTTGCTCATTTTAACCTCCCTGACTA
>NW_022314148.1:0-11656 GCF_002776525.5 Piliocolobus tephrosceles
TTGTATAAGGTGTAAGGAAGGGATCCAGTTTCAGCTTTCTACATATGGCTAGGCAGTTTTCCCAGCACCATTTATTAAGTAGGCAATCCTTTCCCCATTTCCTGTTTCTGTCATGTTTGTCAAAGATCAGAGGGTTGTAGATGTGTGGTATTATTTCTGAGGGCTCTATTCTGTTCCATTGGTCTATATCTCTGTTTTGGTACCAGTACCATGCTGTTTTGGTTACTGTAGCCTTGTAGTATAGTTTGAAGTCAGGTATCATGATGCCTCCAGCTTTGTCCTTTTGACTTAGGATTGTCTTGGCAATGCGGGCTCTTTTTTGGTTCCATATGAACTTTAAAGCAGTTTTTTCCAATTTGGTGAAGAAACTCATTGATAGCTTGATGGGGATGGCATTGAATCTATAAATAACCTTGGGCAGTATGGCCATTTTCACGATATTGATTCTTCCTATCCATGAGCATGGTATGTTCTTCCATTTGTTTGTGTCCTCTTTTATTTCACTGAGCAGTGGTTTGTAGTTCTCCTTGAAGAGGTCCTTTACATCCCTTGTAAGTTGGATTCCTAGGTAGTTTATTCTCTTTGAAGCAATTGTGAATGGAAGTTCATTCCTGATTTGGCTCTCTGCTTGTCTGTTACTGGTGTATAAGAATGCTTGTGATTTTTGCACATTAATTTTGTATCCTGAGACTTTGCTGAAGTTGCTTATCAGCTTAAGAAGATTTTGGGCGGAGACGATGGGATTTTCTAAATATACAATCATGTCATCTGCAAACAGGGACAATTTGACTTCTTCTTTACCTAAGTGAATACCCTTGATTTCTTTCTCTTGCCTGATTGCCCTAGCCAGAACTTCCAACACTATGTTGAATAGGAGTGGTGAGAGAGGGCATCCCTGTCTTGTGCCAGTTTTCAAAGGGAACTTTTCCAGTTTTTGCCCATTCAGTATGATATTAGCTGTGGGTTTGTCATAAATAGCTCTTATTATTTTGAGGTACGTTCCATCAATACCGAATTTCTTGAGCGTTTTTAGCATGAAGGGCTGTTGAATTTTGTCAAAAGCCTTTTCTGCATCTATTGAGATAATCATGTGGTTCTTGTCTTTGGTTCTGTTGATATGCTGGATTACGTTGATTGATTTGCGAATGTTGAACCATCCTTGCATCCCAGGGATGAAGCCCACTTGATCATGGTGGATAAGCTTTTTGATGTGCTGCTGAATCCGGTTTGCCAGGATTTTATTGAGGATTTTTGCATCGATGTTCATCAGGGAGATTGGTCTAAAATTCTCTTTTTTTGTTGTGTCTCTGCCAGGCTTTGGTATCAGGATGATGTTGGCCTCATAAAATAAGATAGGGAGGATTCCCTCTTTTTCTATTGATTGGAATAGTTTCAGAAGGAATGGTACCAGCTCCTCCTTCTACCTCTGGTAGAATTCAGCTGTGAATCCATCTGGTCCTGGGCTTTTTTTGGTGGGTAGGCTATTAATTGTTGCCTCAATTTCAGAGCCTGCTATTGGTCTATTCAGGGATTCAACTTCTTCCTGGTTTAGTCTTGGGAGAGTGTATGTGTCCAGGAAATTATCCATTTCTTCTAGATATTCTAGTTGGTTTGCGTAGAGGTGTTTATAGTATTCTCTGATGGTAGTTTGTATTTCTGTGGGGTCGGTGGTGATATCCCCTTTATCATTTTTTATTGCGTCTATTTGATTCCTCTCTCTTTTCTTCTTTATTAGCCTTGCTAGCGGTCTGTCAATTTTGTTGATCTTTTCAAAAAACCAACTCCTGGATTCATTGATTTTTTGGAGGGTTTTTTGTGTCTCTATCTCCTTCAGTTCTGCTCTGATCTTAGTTATTTCTTGCCTTCTGCTAGCTTTTGAATGTGTTTGCTCTTGCCTCTCTAGTTCGTTTAATTGTGATGTTAGAGTGTCAATTTTAGATCTTTCCTGCTTTCTCTTCTGGGCACTTAGTGCTATAAATTTCCCTCTACACACTGCTTTAAATGTGTCCCAGAGATTCTGGTATGTTGTATCTTTGTTCTCATTTGTTTCAAAGAACATCTTTATTTCTGCTTTCATTTTGTTATGTACCCAGTAGTCATTCAGGAGCAGGTTGTTCAGTTTCCATGTAGTTGAGCGGTTTTGATTGAGTTTCTTAGTCCTGAGTTCTAGTTTGATTGCACTGCGGTCAGAGAGACAGTTTGTTATAATTTCTGTTCTTTTACAATTGCTGAGGAGTGCTTTACTTCCAATTATGTGGTCAATTTTGGAATAAGTGTGATGTGGTGCTGAGAAGAATGTATATTCTGTTGACTTGGGGTGGAGAGTTCTATAGATGTCTATTAGGTCCGCTTGGTGCAGAGATGAGTTCAATTCCTGGATATCCTTGTTAACTTTCTGTCTCGTTGATCTGTCTAATGTTGACAGTGGAATGTTGAAGTCTCCCATTATTATTGTATGGGAGTCTAAGTCTCTTTGTAAGTCTCTAAGGACTTGCTTTATGAATCTGGGTGCTCCTGTATTGGGTGCATATATATTTAGGACAGTTAGCTCTTCCTGTTGAATTGATCCCTTTACCATTATGTAATGGCCTTCTTTGTCTCTTTTGATCTTTGATGGTTTAAAGTCTGTTTTATCAGAGACTAGGATTGCAACCCCTGCTTTTTTTTGTTCTCCATTTGCTTGGTAGATCTTCCTCCATCCCTTTATTTTGAGCCTATGTATGTCTCTGCATGTGAGATGGGTCTCCTGAAGACAGCAGACTGATGGGTCTTGACTCTTTATCCAGTTTGCCAGTCTGTGTCTTTTAATTGGAGCATTTAGTCCATTTACATTTAAGGTTAATATTGTTATGTGTGAACTTGATCCTGCCATTATGATATTAACTGGTTATTTTGCTCATTAGTTGATGCAGTTTCTTCCTAGCCTCGATGGTCTTTACATTTTGGCATGTTTTTGCAATGGCTGGTACCTGTTGTTCCTTTCCATGTTTAGGGCTTCCTTCAGGGTCTCTTGTAAGGCAGGCCTGGTGGTGACAAAATCTCTAAGCATTTGCTTATCTGTAAAGAATTTTATTTCTCCTTCACTTATGAAACTTAGTTTGGCTGGATATGAAATTCTGGGTTTAAAATTCTTTTCTTTAAGAACGTTGAATATTGGCCCCCACTCTCTTCTGGCTTGTAGAGTTTCTGCCGAGAGATCTGCTGTCAGTCTGATGGGCTTCCCTTTGTGGGTAACCCGACCTTTCTCTCTGGCTGCCCTTAAGATTTTTTCCTTCATTTCAACTTTGGTGAATCTGGCAATTATGTGTCTTGGAGTTGCTCTTCTGGAGGAGTATCTTTGTGGCGTTCTCTGTATTTCCTGAATTTGAATGTTGGCCTGGCCTGCTAGGTTGGGGAAGTTCTCCTGGATGATATCCTGTAGAGTGTTTTCCAATTTGGTTCCATTTTCCCCCTCACTTTCAGGCACCCCAATCAGACGTAGATTTGGTCTTTTGACATAATCCCATACTTCTTGCAGGCTTTGTTCATTTCTTTTTCTTCTTTTTTCTTTTGGTTTCTCTTCTCGCTTCATTTCATTCATTTGATCCTCAATCGCTGATACTCTTTCTTCCAGTTGATCGAGTCGGTTACTGAAGCTTGTGCATTTGTCACGTATTTCTCGTGTCATGGTTTTCATCTCTGTCATTTCGTTTATGACCTTCTCTGCATTAATTAGTCTAGCTGTCAATTCTTCCACTTTTTTTTCAAGATTTTTAGTTTCTTTGCGCTGGGTACGTAATTCCTCCTTTAGCTCTGAGAGGTTTGATGGACTGAAGCCTTCTTCTCTCATCTCATCAAAATCATTCTCTGACCAGCTTTGATCCGTTGCTGGCGATGGGCTGTGCTCCTTTGCAGGAGGAGATGCACTCTTATTTTTTGAATTTCCAGCTTTTCTGCCCTGCTTTTTCCCCATCTTTGTGATTTTATCTGTCTCTGGTCTTTGATGATGGTGACGTACTGATGGGGTTTTGGTATAGGTGACCTTCCTGTTTGATAGTTTTCCTTCTGACAGTCAGGACCCTCAGCTATAGGTCTGTTGGAGATTGCTTGAGGTCCACTCCAGACCCTGTTTGCCTGGGTATCAGCAGCAGAGGTTGCAGAAGACAGAATATTGCTGAACAGCGAGTGCACCTGTCTGATTCTTGCTTTGGAAGCTTCCTCTCAGGGGTGTACTCCACCCTGTGAGGTGTGGGGTGTCAGACTGCCCCTAGTGGGGGATGTCTCCCAGTTAGGCTACTCAGGGGTTAGGGACCCACTTGAGCAGGCAGACTGCCCCTTCTCAGATCTCAACCTCCGTGTTGGGAGATCCACTGCTCTCTTCAAAGCTGTCAGACAGAGTCGTTCGCGTTTGCACAGGCTTCTGCTCCTTTAGCTGAGCCCTGTCCCCAGAGGCGCAGTCTACAGAGACAGGCAGGTTTCCTTGAGCTGCTGTGAGCTCCACCCAGTTCGAGCTTCCCAGCGGCTTTATTTACCTACTTAAGCCTCAGCGATGGCGGGCACCCCTCCCCCAGCCTCGCTGCTGCCTTGAGGTTAGATTGCCGCAGACTGCTGTGTTAGCAAGGAGGGAGGCTTCGTGGGCGTGGGACCCTCCCGGCCAGGTGTGGGATATAATCTCCGGTGTGCTGGTGTTATAGCGCAGTATTGGGGTGCGAGTTACCCGATTTTCCAGGTGTTGTGTGTCTCAGTTCCCCTGGCTAGGAAAAGGGACTCCCTTCCCCCTCGCGCTTCCCAGGTGAGGCGATGCCTCGCCCTGCTTCAGCTCTGGCTGGTCAGGCTGCAGCAGTTGACCCGCACGGATTGTCCGGCACTCCCGAGTGAGATGACCCCAGTACCTCAGTTGAAAATGCAGAAATCGCCGGTCTTCTGTGTCGCTGGCGCTGGGAGATGGAGACTGGAGCTGTTCCTATTCGGCCATCTTGCCTTAAGTACTAATTATTAAATAAATTGTATATCCCAAAGAGAATATAGCATGTTGGTAAGCATCCATGGAACATTGACCTTTATATTAGTAAATGAAATTACTGTAAATATTCTGAAATTCTGAGCATGTTACAAAATAGATAAATGGGGAGAATTCGCATTATCTGACCATAATGCAGTAACTCTAGAAACTAATAATGTATTTCCGAAAAGAGACAAAAAATTGCTGATAAAACATTTAAATAAAGGTCTTGAAATTTTAAGAAAAGATTGGATTACATTGTACCAAATTCTACTTCAGCATCTACCCAGATTTTTCTTCTTTGATTTAGTAATGAATCATATCTGGAACAAATAAGACTTAGTTTTCAAAAGTAATATTGAATTCAGTCTGCTACTACTATTAATACAGTTATTTTACATAAGGGAGGTTAATTTTCTGTTTTGTGCTATTTTTGTCAGGTTTTGAAGTCTGTTTATATTGGCTGTATTTAAAAATGGGAAGAAAGTTAACTGTTGCCATGATAATGCTGTGTAAGAGACCATCACTCAATTAACAGCTTAAGAAACACTGTTTATTACTTCTCGTGAGTCTATGGTTGATGGGTTGTTCTGCTGATCCGGATCAGGTTTGACTCACTTCAGCTGGGCTTGCTTGTCATCTGTGGTCAACCGGCAGGTCACCTAAGATGTCTGATCTGGAATACCTTCAGCAGAGATAATTCATCCCTCTTTCAAATGTGTCTCTGACATCCTTCCTTCCAACAGTCTAGATCAGGCACACATTCTCACATGTCGTCAGGGGCCCAATAAAGTTAAACTGTGTATGTGCTTTTTGAAGCTTGTTTGCGTTGTTTGCTATTGTTTCATTTGAAAGTAATTTTTGTGGGTACATAGTAGGTGTATGAGATATTTTGATACAGGCATGCAATGTGAAATCAGCACATTATGGATAATGGAGTATCCTTTCCCTCAAACATTTATCATTTGAACTACAAACAATCCAATCACATTCTTTGTTATTTTAAAATGTGCAGTGAAATTATTATTGATTATATTCACCCTGTTGTGTTATCAAATAGTAGGTCTTTTTCATTTTTTTTTTTTTTTTTTTGTACCCATTAACCATACCCACCTCTAGCCACCCACTACCCTTCTCAGCCTCTGGTAGCCATTCTTCTACTCTCTATGACTATAAGTTCAAATGTTTTGATTTTTAGATCCCACAAATAAGTGAGAACAGGTGATGTTTGTCTTTCTGTGCCTGGCTCATTTCATCCAACATAATGATCTCTGGGCTTGGCTATGTTATTTGCTTAGCAAATGAAACAGTAGTGCTATCCATGTTGTTGGAGCTACTGTTTCATTTGCTAAGCAAATAACATAGCCAAGCCCAGAGTCAGTATGGGAAAGCAGTAGGCATTACAAAAGAGCATAGATACAGATGGACTAAAAAAAATGGGGTCAATAATACAATCAAGCCACCATTGGAAGCATTACTTCTTTTACATTCTCTGCAATCTTCTAAATAATATAGGAATTATCTGTTCCATATTAGCTTTGCAAGTCTTCTTTAAGTCTTGACATGTAAATCTTCTTTAAAAATAGCTTTTAAAATTCATTAACAGAATCTCATTCCTAGACATTTCTTAATGAGAAAACTTCTTTATAGCTGCGATAATGTTTTATTTCTACAGTTGGTTATTTTCTACTCTTAACTGGTCTTGTAAGAAACATGTTCATTTTACCAACGTTTTAAAAAATTCGTTCTTGGATTTCTTTAGATTAGTGTTCTCTTCCTTTTTTTCTAATGTATTCATTTCTTCCTTTTGCCTTTTGCTTTTATGTATTCCATTCTCTATCTTGCAAAATAATGCATTCTAATCTTTCTGGCTTCTTGAATGGAATACTTAGTTCATGTATATTAATTTTGTAATGCTCAATACTGATATTTTTAAATTACTTGAATATTCATCTGAGATCAATTTTGCTTTACCCCATAGGTCTGATATGTAGTGTCAATGTTTCTATTTTCTAAATATGTGAGATATCCTTTTTACATTAATTCTTTCTTTGGTGAAAATCTTTTTTTCAGTATTTTATTGGCAGTTTTTAAAATATATATCTGTTATTTTTAGTATTGCATTATGATCAGATAATGTGAACTTTCTTATTTATTTTGTAACATGCTCAGAATTTCAAAATATTTGCGTGTGTTTTGTTGCTAATATAAGGTCAATGTTTCATCAATACTTGAGAACATGCTATATTCTCTTTGGGATATGCAATTTGTTTTATAATTTGTAATTCAATTATATTAATTATGATATTTTTCATATACTTAATTTTTTACCTGTTATCAATTACAGATGATTGGTGCCAGTTTAAATTATTTTTACACCACATGTATTTTTGTCTACATTTTTTCTATGCTTCCCTTTGTCTATATTTCTTTGTTTTTCCTTGTATTTCTAAGATTTTCACATTGTATATTTGTGCTGCTTTTCTTAGTGTACAAAGTTTTATCAAATGTACTTTTATAACATTTTCTGTATTGAATAATTTTTCTCCAAATTATATTTAATATAACCATTGCTCTACTGGCTTCTTTTTTTTTTCCATTACAATAGGTAACACTTATTGACCTCTATAGTGGGACATGCATAATTGCTAAATTTTTTACATGCAATAATTCGTTTAGCCCTCAGAAGAACCTTATGAGGTATGATTATCATCCAATTTACTGAGGGTTAAAATTGAATGAGGCAGAGGGCATTTATGTAAGATGTTCAAAGTCATAAAACGAGTAAGTAACTGAGCTAAAATTTGAACCCAAGCTCTCTGTCTTCAAACTGAGGTTTTGGCAACTATAGTCTATTGCTTCTTTATAAATATACTGCTTGGTATTGTAAGAAGTAAGTAATCTATTTTTCTCTCTTGTAAAGTTTGCTCAGTCTTTTCAGAGCTGTATGAAATCTACAAATGAGCCCATCAAAGGCTCTTTTTAAATGTTACTGTGATTATTATTATTATTGTTATTGTTATTTGTAGGATTTCCTTTGGATTCTATTAGAGCCTATCTTTCTGTTGAAATTTCCTATCTGGTCATGCATGTTGTGCATCTTTTTAGTAGAGCCTTCACTGTATTAATCATGATTCTTTAAAATATCCTGTCTTTTGATTCCAACATATGGATTATATCTGCATCTAGTTCAGTGATTAATTTATATCCTAATAGTGAGTGTTATTTTCTTGCATTTGTATGTGTCTTATAACTTTTGAATGAAAGTGAGACACTACGTAAGGACAGCAGAGACTGAGGTAAATAGTATGATGTGTGGAAACGGGCATGCCTCTTCTGCTGCTAGTTTTTTGTTGTTGTTGTTGTTTGTTTGTTTGTTTGTTTTAAATTATATTTTATTTTAAGTTCTAGGAAACATGTGCAGGACATGCAGGTTTGTTACATAGGTAAACATGTGCCATGCAGGTTTGCTGCACCTATCAACCCATCACCTAGGTATTAGGCCACACATGTATTAGCTATTTATCTTGATGCTCTCCTTCCCCCTGCCCCTCCACAGGCCCCAGTGTGTGTTTCTATTGGGGATGGGGTGTTAAATCAATCCAGTCAAGAGTCAATCTTGATTTACAACATTCTTGCTTGTTACACTCAGAGCACCACAGGCTTCAAATCTTCTAATGAAATCTTATGCTTAGGTTAGGTGTTGAGTCACTAAAGAGAATTTGTAACTTTTCTCGATATTAGATTTTCCTGTGAGCCTGTGCCTCAGTGAGTGTATTTTTTATACTGTTTCTTCTCTCTCAGTGGTAGAATGCCGTTACTTGTTATTCACACCACTTACTAGTCTGCTTGTGGGTATGTGGGGAGTTGTGGGAGCGGTGGGGGGCGGAGGTGGACGGTTCTTAGGCTCAGGCAGGCGGTGTGTCCCTGGATTGGGGATCTGGCTTTCTTGGTGATCCTACCCATCCTCCTCATGGCAGTCAAACTTTGTCTTAAATATTTGGCAGGTCTCATGCTCGGGGGAGATTTTACCCCTTTTGGAATGGTTGGAGTTTGTCTTTGACCTTTTCCCCAGTTTCACTGAGTTTTTACCTGTTTCCTGAGATAATAGTTTGCTTCCCCTTCCATAGTTTCTTAAAGCTTTTGTTCAATAACCTATGTAGGGAAGAAAAATCTGGGTGAGGTTTTACCCCTTTCTCACAACAGAAACTGCTCCTCTTCTCAGGCCTGCACCACTGAGAGAAGTTTTCTCTGGTCTTTCACCCTGCCTCCAGTCTTTGTTGTAAACACATGGTGAGGTCTGTGAAAGATAGCCTGCAAGTTGGGTGGAAATTGCCTTTGTGCCTGTTAGTCCCAGCAGTTCTCTACTCCTATGAGTGTACTCCTACACCATATAGTGTCATTCAAGTTCTATATTCATGCAAGCTCCTACTTGGTTAGGCAATTTATTTTAAAAATTAAAATTTCCTTACCTGCAGTGGGGCACAGTGGCTCACGCCTGTGATCCCAGCACTTTGACAGGCTGAGGCAGGTTGATTGCTTGAGGCCAGGAGTTCGGGACCAGCCTGGCCAACATGGTGAAACCCTGTCTCTATTAAAAATAGAAACATTAGCCAGGCATGGTGGTGCATGTCTGTAATATTAGCTACTCAGGAGGCTGAGGCAGAAGAATCACTTGATGGGAGATGAAGGTTGCAGTGATCTGAAATTGCACCACTGCACTCCAGCCTGGATGACAGAGTGAGACCCTGTCTGAAAAATAAATAAATAAATAATTAATTAATTACCTGCTTTCATCAGGATCTCATTCTCCTTTCATGTGCTACTCCAGCTGCGTCAGTACACATGTCCCTTTTTATCCTTGGAAGAGCCTGTCTTTCCTTACATTTCAGGCTACGAGGTCAACCTGCAATCCCAGCCCTCTGATGTGATTAAGAGGAGTGACGATTTTGTCTGTTACCCAGCTTCTTTTTTCTTGTTGAGAAGGAATTAATGCTCTTTCCAGACTCTACATCCTAAGCAGAGACTAGAAATCTAATGTATAAAAATCAAACTACCTCTGTTAATGATATATGTGTTTTTTTTCCTAATTCTTTTTTTGTTGTTACTGTTGTGTGCTTGCATACATATGTTCTCTTTCTTGCAATGTATATTTTTACCTTCTTTTGTGACATAAAACATATGAATTTTGTTTTTAATTTCTCTAGGGAATCTGTTTAAGTTGATTTAACATGGACTTAAATTAATATACCTTAATTATGAAAAGCAATACTACAGCAATCTGTTTTTCTTTGTACATGAAAATTAAGGCACCCCTTTGCTTCCTCTTCATATATTCTCTTCCAAAACTATCTTAAGAAAAAAATATTAGTTAATAGAATATATGTGTATATAGTCATCCAAAATATTACTTTTAGGCCTAGCTTCATATATGTAATTGCTTCCAACTTCTCTTCCAATCATTTTATACTTGTATATTCTATATTCTTCAGTTCTGTATTTTTATTCATCTCATAGTCATCACAGTTAAATTCTCTTGCCAAAGAAAGAGTAAGAAAAATAGATATATGTGTTTTGTATTCTTTGCAGTTTGAGAATGTTTTCCTATTACTTTTTCTCATGAATAACAATTTGGAATTCTTGGTTTTTTTCTTTCTAAAAATCTGAAGACATATATACATTTTCAACTGACATCTGCTAAGGAGAAAATACTGAACCTAACTTTTCATAAAAATTGGAAACTAGTGCTATTTTTATTTGTTTGCAGGTAATCTGTTTTTGTTCTTAGACACGTGGAAAAATTTTTATAACTTGAGAATTAAAAAATAATCACAAGGTTAGGTCTAAAAATGGGCTTTTTTAAAAAATTCAATTTTGCCTGTGACTTAGTGAGCCCTTTTAATATATAAACTATCTTTCTTGAGTTAGAACATTTTTCTTCCCTTTTTTTTTTTTTTTGAGTATTTAATCTGTTTTCATTGACCTATTTTTTTCTGCAAAATCTTATTTTATTTTTTTTTTCCGGATTTTTTCTTTTTTTTTTTTTTTTTATTATACTTTAAGTTCTAGGGTACATGTGCATAACGTGCAGGTTTGTTACATATGTATACATGTGCCATGTTGGTGTGCTGCACCCATCAACTCGTCAGCACCCATCAATTCATCATTTATATCAGGTATAACTCCCCAATGCAATCCCTCCCCCCTCCCCCCTCCCCATGATAGGCCCCAGTGTGTGACGTTCCCCTTCCCAAGTCCAAGTGAGCTCATTGTTCAGTTCCCACCTATGAGTGAGAACATGCGGTGTTTGGTTTTCTCTTCTTGTGATAGTTTGCTAAGAATGATGGTTTCCAGCTGCATCCATGTCCCTACAAAGGACGCAAACTCATCCTTTTTTATGGCTGCATAGTATTCCATGGTGTATATGTGCCACATTTTCTTAATCCAGTCTGTCACTGATGGACATTTGGGTTGATTTACAGAATGGGAGAAAATTTTTGCAATCTACTCTTCTGACAAAGGGCTAATTTCCAGAATCTACAAAGAACTCAAACAAATATACAAGAAAAAAACAAACAACCCCATCAAAAAGTGGGGAAAGGATATGAACAGACATTTCTCAAAAGAAGACATTCATACAGCCAACAGACACATGAAAAAATGCTCATCATCACT
>NW_022314149.1:0-5809 GCF_002776525.5 Piliocolobus tephrosceles
TTTAGGGTTCATATTAGAGATAGTAGTGGATTGTGTGTCACAAAATACAGCATTAGAGTATTATAAGGTGGTCTATTTAGTTAACTTTTTCTGCAGGATTTATACCTCTAAATATCTTTTTGCAATGTGTTTTTTTTCTTTCAGATTGAAGCACACTCTTTAGTATTTCTTGGAAGGTGGGTCTGCTGGTGATAAATTCTGTCAACTACTTGTCTGTGAAAAATTTTCTCCCTCCTTTATATTTGAAGACTAGCTTTGCTGGATACAGTATTTTTGAATGGTAGTGTTTTATTTGTCTCTTTTTCTCTCAGTACTTTGAAAATGTTATCCCATTATCTGTATGATTTCCATTGAGATGTCTGTTGCCACATTAATTGGAGCTCCTTTATAGGTTATTTGCTTCTTTTATCTTGCTACCTTTTGGATCCTTTCTTTGTCCTTGACTTTGAAGAGTTTGATTACTAGTCCAAGAAATCTGCCTTGGGCTACTCTTATTTAGGATGAATCTCTTTGGTATTCTCTGATCTTCTTGTATCTGGATATTTATATCATTCTCAAGTTTTGGAAAGGTTTTGTCATTGTATCTTTGAATAAGCTTTCTTTTCCTTCTTCTTGCTAAATTCCCTCTTGAATATCAATTATCCTTCGTTCTGGCCTTTTTGACTTATTTTTCTATATTCTATAGGCAATCTATACTGTTTCCCTTTTTATTCTTTTGTCACTTTTTTCCCCATGTGTTTTCAGATATCCTAATTTTGAGTTCACTGATTGTTCTTCTTAATTCATTTTGATATTGGAGGCTTTTAATATGTTTGCCAGTTTAGCAATTGTATTCTTCACTTCTAAGAATTCTGCTTGATATTTTAAAATTATTTTAATATTGTTGCTAAATTTCTCAATAAATGTATGAATTGCTTTTCTGTGTTATCTTGGAGATCACTGAGTTTCCTTAAAATTGCTACTTTCAATATTTGGTCATAGAGCTCACATATCGCAATCTTATAAGGATTAGTCAC
The DNA here is from genome assembly GCF_002776525.5 of Piliocolobus tephrosceles. Taxonomy (NCBI): domain Eukaryota; kingdom Metazoa; phylum Chordata; class Mammalia; order Primates; family Cercopithecidae; genus Piliocolobus; species Piliocolobus tephrosceles. The sequence goes on from NW_022314149.1 coordinate 1,017, forward strand.
TGTCTCCTTGTTTCGTTAATTTGAGGAGGTCTTTTCTGTCTGGTTTATTTTGATTTTTCACTTGGATATGTTTGCTTAATCTTTGTAATTTACCAGTTGAGTTTCTTTATTTTACCTCCTGCTGGGTCTCTGTCTCTTTTTTGACATTAGACGTATGTTTCACCCAGGTTTGCTTTGGCTCTAGTAACTGATGAGAGTACTGCCTGTTTCAAAGGTTAGAAGTCCCTAAGGAGATATCCCAGTAGTGTGGGAAGGCTGGCTAATGGTTCATGCCCAGGGGAACTGAGGAGTGTACCTTCTATAGCACAGTGCTTCTGAAAAGACTATCTGATTTGATGTATCTTTTTACCTATTTATAGAGCAAAGTTTCCAGGGCTGGGGATAGTAATCGCATTCTCTGCCTGGCAGGAAAAGGTTTCCTGCCAGGGAACCAAGATGGTTGGAAAGCTGGTTGTCATAAGAGTATTACTTGTAGAAATTGTGAGTCAGGGGAAAACGCTTGCACACTTGGTGCCAAGCAGATTGGAGGCTTGATACCACAAATATGACAATCCAATTATTTTACCATCTCCTTGGAGATTTCACTTCACTGTGTCTGTGGGAACTGTCTCATCCTCATATTTCAGATTTGTTTTATTACTGGTGATAATGTGTCTGGAACTGGTGGGTTCTTGGTCTCGCTGACTTCAAGAATGAAGCCACGGACCCTCGCGGTGAGTCTTACAGTTCGTAAAGATGGTGTGTCCGGAGTTGATTCCTTCAGATGTTCAGATGTGTCTGGAGCTTCTTCCTTCTGGTGGGTTCGTGGTCTGGCTGAGAGGAGTGAAGGTGCAAACCTTGGCAATGAGTGTTGCAGCTCTTAAAGGCGGGGCATCTGGAGTTGTTCATTCTTCCCAGTGAATTCGTGGTCTTGCTGGCTTCAGGAGTAAAGCTGGAGACCTTTGCGGTGAATTTTACAGCTCTTAAAGGCAGCATGGACCCAAAGAGTGAGCAGCAGCAAGATTTATTACAAAGAGCGAAAGAATAGAGCTTCCATAGTGTGGTAGCGGACCCAGGAGGGTTGCCTCTGGCTGACTCAGGCAGCCTGCTTTTATTCTCTTATCTGACCCCACCCATATACTGCTGCTTGGTCCTTTTTACAGAGAGTCGATTGGTCCATTTTGACAGAGTGCTGATTGGTGCATTTACAATCCCTGAGCTAGACACAGAGTGCTAGACAGAAAAGTTTTCCAAGTCACTACTAGGTTAGCTAGGCAAAGAGTACTGATTGGTGTATTTACAAACCCTGGGCTAGACCCAGAGTGCTGATTGGTGTATTTACAAATCCTGAGCTAGACACAGAGTGCTGATTGGTACATTTACAATCCTTTAGCTAGACACAGAGTACTAGACAGAAAAGTACTCCAAGTCCCCACTAGGTTAGCTAGATACAGAGTACTGATTGGTGTATTTACAAACCCTGAGCTAGACACAGAGTGCTGACTGGTACATTTACTATCCCTTAGCTAGACATAAAAGTTCTGCAAGTCCCCACTAGACTCAGGAGCCCAGCTGGCTTCATCCAGTGGAGCCCACACCAGGGCTGCAGGTGGAGCTGCCTGCCAGTCCCAGCTGTGCCTGCACTCCTCAGCCCTTGGGCAGTCATGCGACTGGGAGTCATGGAGCAGGGGGTGGCGCCCATCGGGGAGGCTCTGGGCGCGGGAGCCCACTAAGGAGGGAGGGGCTTGGACATGGCAGGCTGCAGGTTGGGAGCCCTTCCCTGTGGAGAGGCGGTGAGGTGGCCGAGGCCCGGTGAGAATTCAAGCATGGTGCATGCGGGCTGGCAATGCTGAGGGACCCGGCGCAACCTAGGCAAGTGCTGGTCTGGGTGCTAAGACCCTCACTGCCCTGGGCTGGCAGTGCCGGCGGCCACCACAAGCAGAGGGAGGCTCCCACAGTGCAGTGGTGGGCTGAAGGGCTCCTCAAGCGCAGCCAGAGTGGACGCCAAAGGTGACGAGGCACTGTGAGGACTGCTAGCACATTGTCACCTCTCAATAATATTAGTGCTGTATATTTGTTTTTGATGATCTGTGGTGGGGAATAAAGCCAATTTGCATATATCCTGCTACTTTGGAACTTGAAAGTTCCAGTATCTTCATACAATAAGATAATATAAATGTTTTAAGAAAATTCTCAGGTTACCTTTTAGATAACATTCAGAAGATATTTAGATTTTTAATAAAACATTTTTATTTTTTGTACCATAGAAAATCATTCTCATTTTTTTTCTATAGGCACTGAGAAACATTTCATAAGAGCAATTAGTTTTGTTTTGAATTTTGAGTTCATGAAACATGTTTTGTCATTTCAGTGGCTAAAACTTACTTGATATAGAATATCCTAACTGATGTCTTACAAAGAACATTTTTTCTTGAATTTAACTCTCATATTGTGAGTCAAAGATTATAATTCTTGTTTTGATTATGTAGCAACTGAGGCTAAGAAGAGTGGAAGTAATTCATTAATGTTCCACAGTGAGCAAAAGATATAATCAGGAGATAAACCCAGGCTAATGTAACTCCCTAACCCCTTATTCTCCACTCTAGCAATAGGTGTGTCCAATTTTTAAGAACTATTTTTAATACAATGCTTATTTCTAATATGTGAGGTCTGGTGTCTTAATTACACAGTTTTTCTACTTATTTTAATAAAATACATATATGTACATCTATTTATACATAGTGAAAAACTGTAAATTCAATTCTAGTTTCAAAACTTCTAACGGCATTTTTGCATCCAGATATGTAACTAGTTTATATGCTAATCTAAAAGGAATATTTTAGATATTTGAAAAGTCATGATCAAAAATATAAGAAGGCAGTTTTTGTGCTTTCCATGAATTCCTAAATCTCCTAGAGTTATGAAAGCTTCTTCAAGACATCTCACAAACCTCCCATTATCTGTTAAAGATGAAATCCAATATGTGTATCTCTTGGTTATTTTTACAGTGACTTTTTCTAAGCATATAAGCAGATGTGCAGGGACCTTAGGGCAAAATAATCTCCACTCATAATTACCTCTCCTCTGCTAAGCCAGAGTACACCTGTGAAATCTTTGCAGAACCACATTTATAAGCAGGAAATGTTCAAATTTAGAATGAATTCATTTATATTCTTTTTATATGTATGTTTTCTATTGTGAATATCAGGTGACAAATCAAGCACTAAAATATTAAATATTTCTATATTAGTATAAATGTTAGTGAGATAATATGTGTAAATAAGATATGAGATAGCCAGTGCCAGCCCTCATTTCCCTGCAGAGACACCAGCATAAAAATAACATATGGAACAAAATACCTTTTGAAAACACTGAAACCCAATTAATAAGTTGTAGTACCCAAAGTTTCATGCAAAGCTACAAACAGCCACATCAAAATAGGTAAAAAGAGACATTTTGGTTTACCTGCAATGACCCCACCCCCAAACTGGCATGGCTTAATTTCCTGAGGAGGGAAGCCTAGCATGCAGCTTCTTCACAGGGGAGGGAAAAGAAAATTGGAAGGTGTATTCTGGCTTTTTGGAGGGCTGATCTTGTATCAATTTCTGCCTTACCTGACTCAGAAAATTGATGGAGTTGTGAGAGTTTGGGTGGCTGGGAAGACTGAAAACAAGGGAGAGTGAGGGTGGCATAGTGCAGCACCAAAGAAATTGCAGTGCTTTTATAAATGCACTAGTACCACTCAGCACAACTGGGAGGGTGTGCCCAATTTGGGGTTTCTCCCTCAGGAGGGAAAGAAAAGAGTGGAATATGTGTCTGGTCTTCTGATTTTCCAAAAGGTTGTCTAAAGAACTGGTTTCTGTCTTGCCTGACTTAGAGTATTGACAAGGAGCCAGCATACTTTGGATGTCTCGGACCACTGAGAATAAAAGAGTACAGGGAGACTTGTTGCTGCAGCACCACAGAACCTGCAGTACTGCGGGCAAACACCAGAAATAACCAGAGATTACCAGCTCCTGAAAAGAAAACCAGCCTCTCCCTCTAATTGGGGTTACATGCATAGACTTGGAGAAGTTTCAACCCCCACCAAGAGGTTTTATAGGTCCCCAGAATCTCTAGTCAGATTGCCTGTTAAAGATGTTACCAAGTATGAAGCCAGCCCATAAGAACTTGCAGAAGAATATATTTTTCTAACACATAAATCTAGGTGACCAAAAGTATAAGGCAAATGAGACAAAACAGCAACAACAAACAAACCAGAGAATCAAAGCTTAGCAAAAAAAAAGCAAGAACAAAAGTTTCTGGGAACTAATCCCCCAAAAATGGAGATCTCTGAATTACCTGACAAATAATTCAAAATATTTATTGTTTAAAAAAATTCCATAATCTATAATCCTTTGGGTATATACCCAGTAGTGGGATGGCTGGGTCATATGGTACATCTAGTTCTAGATCCTTGAGGAATTGCCATACTGTTTTCCATAATGGTTGAACTAGTTTACAGTCCCACCAACAGTGTAAAAGTGTTCCTATTTCTCCACATCCTCTCCAACACCTGTTGTTTCCTGATTTTTTAATGATTGCTGTTCTAACTGGTGTGAGATGGTATCTCATTGTGGTTTTGATTTGCATTTCTCTGATGGCGAGTGATGATGAGCATTTTTTCATGTGTCTGTTGGCTGTATGACTGTCTTCTTTTGAGAAATGTCTGTTCATATCCTTTCCCCACTTTTGATGGAGCTCTTTGTTTTTTTCTTGTATATTTGTTTGAGTTCTTTGTAGATTCTGGATATTAGCCCTTTGTCAGATGAGTA
>NW_022314150.1:0-3125 GCF_002776525.5 Piliocolobus tephrosceles
ATAAAATAAAAGAAAGTTTTAGCTAGTACTCCATAAAATAACACATCATGATTACCTCTGAAGCTAAAGAATAACCTGCACATCCATACACTAAAAAGTTTACTGTCAGTGGATATCCAACTGGAGAAAAAGTTGAAGCAAAACTTTGAATCTTGTAGAGCATAAATTCCACAAAGTCCAGAAATTTATTTAAAGTCAATGAATTTATAAAAGAAAACACATACACACACGCACACATGCACACCAGATAATTTTTAAGAATATCAGAATTGGAAAAGCCTTTGCCTGAATTACAACAAACCCAAAAGCATAAATTAAAGCATTAACAAATTTGACTAAATTAAAATATATCAAAAAAATGCATTTACACCACCCTATAGTAAGAAACTTAGTTCACACGTATTTGGACAGATAAAAGTTCCCAAAGTTATTACAGTTCTGTTTCACAGATAATATTCTATTGCAATTTGACTCTTTTAACACTTCTATAGTCAGTTATATGAATTACATTTACTAAATCATAAATCTAGATATTATACTAGTCACTCCTATATACATTCATTGATGAACTCCTCTAGTTACCATAATTTTGAAAAAGAAAGGTTAAAAATATAAGCAAGCTACAGGATTTTCCTCAGGACTTCTGAGTCTATTTCTAGTTCTCCCACAGATCACAGTTACTTCTGTGGTATAATTATATCAATACAAAATAAAACTTTTATTTTAAAACACCAATGGTAAATAAGATAAAAGTTATAGAGCTTTTTTAAGAATATCATGAGATTATTTGTGAGTGCAATAATTTCTGTTTCTTCTTTATTTTATTTTAGGTACAGTAATCAATATGAAATAGGGGAAGTACAAGGAACAATTTTACTGGGAACAACATTTTTATCAATAGGTTATCACTAAGTATACATTATGGCATATTATTGTTTGCAAAAGCACGTGGTAATAAAATAATATCGTATGTGGATGCCAAGACTTATAATAAATATTAATAATTGTACCTTTAAGTGTCATCATTCATTTCTAAAAGTGAGATAACATTTCTGCTTTGTTTTAGACCTAAATAGCATATATTAAATCAAGTGGATATTATAAGTAAAATTGATAAATAAAGTTTAAAATATAGAATTTTTACCAAAGATTGATTGACCTGATTTGAAGTATTTCTTGCAGTTTTTGGTTTCATCTCTAGTGTCTGAACAGTTGGTTCAAGTTGTTTTGCTTCAACTTCTTTCTTATGTTGTTTCTCGTTCCTTTCTAATTCTTCCCTACTTTTTTTGTACAGCATATTAACATTTGCTTTTTCTTCATTTTCCGGTTTTAAGGTGCATCTGCAGATAAAGACATTTCTCTTAAAATGCATTTTGCGAAAAAATAAAGAGCTCATCTTGTGATCTACCTCTGCAGATGTTGTTTATCATCCTAATAAAACTTCCATGTTCTGGATTATTTTTCCTTTGCAGCTCTCAGATATTTAATTTCTCACTTCAACATCTTCAAAAGAATGCATATACTTGAAAAGTAGTAAGGAAAGGATATTCCGCTAACGTTTCTTTTACTAGTCACTCTGGTATACATTATAAAAAAGGATACTGGAGATTATTCAGTAAAGTTGCAAGTTCAAAATTACCTTTTTAAATCACATAGTCATAATTACTCCCTAATTAGAAAAGATCGTTTACGATCAACTACATTTTTAAAGTTACTATTTATTGACAAGTGTATAAGTTCACTAGAAATAAATTTTCATCTTTATGAAATATTGCAGGTAGCTCTCCAAATGATTGACAGAGTAAGATGGCACCTTCAGCTATCCCTCACACAAACTATATCTGCAAATGACTGTCAGCCAAAACTAGGCTAGTCTAACATCTGTTACCCCATATTTCTTATATTACTTTCTAAATACTTTCCATTCACCTTGTTATTACATAGATTTTATATATTTATTAATCTATTGTTCATTATGTGTAATATATAATTAATGTCCTTAGTAAGTGTGTGCATGTTTACACAAGTTATGTTTTCCTGTGAAATCTAGTCCCAGAAATGGAGTTGTTGAGTTAAAGGGATGTCGGGTCATTTGAATTTTAGATACACAGCACTATGTTACCCTTCGGAAATAATTTACCAATTTCATATACCAACGATGTATGAGAATGCGTTTTTCCTCACATATGCCAACACTAGAATTACTTTTTAAATATCAGCATGACTTTAAAAAATAGATCTTATTTTATATTAATTTGCATTTTTCTGATTACCAGTCAGGACTAAATATCCCTGGTAAAAATAGAAAACTTGTTAATCATAAGGAATATTAGTCCGAGTTTGCATTAGTATATAGCACAATGACAATTACCTCCTGTTAAATACTGCTACAGGCAGCCAGGCACGGTGGCTCACTCCTGTAAACCCAGCATTTTGGGAGGCCGAAGTGGGCATGGGCAGAACATCTGAGGTCAGGAGATCGGGACCAGCCTGGCTAACAGGGTGAAAACCCATTTCTACTAAAAATACAAAAAAATTAGCCAGGCATGGAGGCATAATGCCTGTAATCCCAGCTAGTAGGGAGGCTGAGGCAGCAGAATTGCTTGAACTCGGGAGGCAGAGGTTGCAGTGAGCCAAGATCATACCATTGTACTCCAGCTTGGGCAAGAAGACAGAAACTCCATCAAAAAAAAAAAAAAAAAAGAAAAGAAAAGAAAAAAAACAATCCCTGCTCTAGGCTTACCTATCACGCTCTTCCTTCAGCTTCTTGGGAAACTGCTGAGGATGCATTTCCCAAGTCTTTCTTTGTTGGAGTAATGTGTCAGCAGCAGCAGAAGATGTGCGATCACATAGATTTTCTGATACTTGTATTTTTTCACTTTTGTTTGTATTATTTCCTTCTTTGACCTTTAGTAAAAGTAATATGAATAATAATTGTTATTATTTTATTCAATAAAAAGAACTTTTTCCCTGATTTTTTCACTTGATTCAGGTTAAATGTCACCATTTTTATCATAAAAGTATTTTGTGCTTACTTTAATTTTATCATTGTACATAATTATTATAATTATAAGGTACTCATCATTTTATCATTGAAATTTTTGCCAAGTCTGCTCATTTCTGTT
>NW_022314151.1:0-6424 GCF_002776525.5 Piliocolobus tephrosceles
CAGCTTTTCTGCACTGCTTTTCCTCATCTTTGTGGTTTTATCTGCCTTTAGTCTTTGATGATGGTGACGTACTGATGGGGTTTTGGTGTGGGTGTCCTTTTTGTTTGTTAGTTTTCCTTCTAACAGTCAGGACCCTCAGCTGTACGCTGTTGGAGCTTGCTTGAGGTCCACTCCAGACACTGTTTGCCTGGGTATCAGCAGCGGAGGCTGCAGAAGATAGAATATTGCTGAACAGCAAGTGTTGCTGTCTGATTCTTGCTCTGGAAGCTTCATCTCAGGGGTGTACCTCACCATGTGAGGTGTGAGGTGTCAGTCTGCACCTAGTGGGGGATGTCTCCCAGTTAGGTTACTCAGGGGTCAGGGACCCACTTGAGAAGGCAGTTTCTGTCCGTTCTCAGATCTCAACCTCCGTGCTGGGAGATCCACTGCTCTCTTTAAAGCTATCAGACAGGGGCATTTACTTCTGCCGAGGTTTCTGCTGCTTTTTGTTTAGCTATGCCCTGTCCCCATAGGAGGAGTCTACAGAGGCAGACCGGCCTCCTTGAGCTGTGGTGGGCTCCACCCAATTCCAGCTTCCCGGTGGCTTTGTTTACCACTTAAGCCTCAGCAATGGCGGGCACCCCTCCCCCAGCCTTGCTGCCACCTTGCAGTTAGGTCTCAGACTGCTGTGCTAGCAATGAGGGAGGCTCCGTGGGCATAGGACCCTCTGGGCCAGGTGTGGGATATAATCTCCTGGTGTGTTGTTTGCTAAGACCCTTGGTAAAGCACAGTATTAGGGTGGGAGTTACCCAATTTTCCAGGTGTTGTGTGTCTCAGTTTGCCTTAGCTAGGAAAAGGGATACCCTTCCCCCTTGCGCTTCCCAGGTGAGGTGATGCCTCACTCTGCTTCAGCTCTCACTGGTCGTGCTGCACCAGCTGACCAGCACTGATTGTCCGGCACTCCACAGTGAGATGAACCCGGTACCTCAGTTGAAAATGCAGAAATCATCCACCTTCTGTGTCACTCATGCTGGGAGCTGGAGGCTAGAGCTGTTCCTGTTTGGCCATCTTGGGTGCGCCAGAGTGGGGACCAATATTCAACATTCTTAAAGAAAAGAATTTTCAACCGAGAATTTCATATGCAGCCAAAGTAAGTTTCATAAGTGAAGGAGAAATAAAATCCTTTACAGACAAGCAAATGCTTAGAGATTTTGTCACCACCAGGCCTGCCCTACAAGAGATCCTGAAGGAAGCACTAAACATGGAAAGGAACAACAGATACCAGCCATTGCAAAAACATGTCAAAATGTAAAGTCCATTGATGCTAGGAAGAAACTGCATCAACTAACAAGCAAAATAACCAGCTAATATCACAATGACAGATCAAGTTCACACATAACAATATTAACCTTAAATGTAAATGGACTAAATGCTCCAATTAAAAGACACAGACTGGCAAACTGGATAAAGAGTCAAGACCCATCAGTCTGCTGTATTCAGGAGACCCATCTCACATGCAGAGACAGACATAGGCTCAAAATAAAGGGATGCAGGAAGATCTACCAAGCAAATGGAAAACAAAAAAAGCAAGGGTTGAAATCCTAGTCTTTGATAAAACAGACTTTAATCCATCAAAGACCAAAAGAGACAAAGAAGGCCATTACATAATGGTAAAGGGATCAATTCATCAGGAGAGCTAACTATCCTAAATAAATATGCACCCACTACAGGAGCACCCAGATTCATAAAGCAAGTCCTTAGAGACTTACAAAGACACTTAGACTCCCATACAATAATAATGGGAGACTTTAACACCCCACTGTCAACATTAGACAGATCAACGAGACAGAAAGTTAACAAGGATATCCAGGAACTGAACTCAACTCTGCACCAAGCAGACCTAATAGACATCTACAGAACTCTCCACCCCAAATCAACAGAATATACATTCTTCTCAGCACCACATCACACTTATTCCAAAACTGACCACATAGTTAAAAGTAAAGCACTCCTCAGCAAATGTAAAAGAACAGAAATTATAACAAACTGTCTCTCAGACCACAGTGCAATTAAATTAGAACTCAGGACTAAGAAACTCAATCAAAACCGCTCAACTACATGGAAACTGAACAACCTGCTCCTGAATGACTACTGGGTATATAACCAAATGAAGGCAGAAATAAAGATGTTCTTTGAAACCAATGAGAACAAAGATACAACATACCAGAATTTCTGGGACACATTTAAAGCACTGTCTAGAGGGAAATTTATAGCACTAAATGCCCACAAGAGAAAGCAGGAAAGATCTAAAATTGACACCCTAACATCACAACTAAAAGAACTAGAGAAATAAGAGCAAACACATTCAAAAGCTAGCAGAAGGCAAGAAATATCTAAGATCAGAGCAGAACTGAAGGAGATAGACACAAAAAAACCCTCCAAAAATCAATGGATCCAGGAGCTGGTTTTTTGAAAAGATCAAAAAAATTGAAAGACTGCTATCAAGACTAATAAAGAAGAAAAGAGAGAAGAATCAAATTGATGCAATATAAAATGATAAAGGGTATATCACCACTGACCCCACAGAAATACAAACTGCCATCAGAGAATACTATAAACACCTCTACACAAACAAACTAGAAAACCTAGAAGAAATGGATAATTTCCCAGACACTTACACTCTCCCAAGACTAAACCAGGAAGAAGTTGAATCCCTGAATAGACCAATAGCAGGCTCTGAAATTGAGGCAATAATTAATAGCCTACCAACCAAAAAAAGTCCAGGATCAGATGGATTCACAGCCGAATTCTACCAGAGGTACAAGGAGGAGTTGGTACCATTCCTTCTGAAATTATTCCAATCAACAGAAAAAGAGGGAATCCTCCCTAACTCATTTGATGAGGCCAGCATCATCCTGATACCAAAGCCTGGTGGAGACACAACAAAAAAAGAGAATGTTAGACCAATACCCCTGATGAACATTGATGCAAAAATCCTCAATAAAATTCTGGCAAACTGGATTCAGCAACACATCAAAAAGCTTATCCACCATGATCAAGTGGGCTTCATCCCTGGGATGCAAGGCTGGTTCAACATATGCAAATCAATAAAGGTAATCCATCATAAACAGAACCAAAAACAAAAACCACATGATTATCTCAATAGATGCAGAAAAGGCCTTTGACAAAATTCAATAGCACTTCTTGCTAAAAACTCTTTAGATTGTGAACTGGTTCAACCATTGTGGAAAACAGTATGGCTATTCCTCAAGGATCTAGAACTAGATGTACCATATGACCCAGCCATCCCATTACTGGGTATATACCCAAAGGATTATAAGTCATGCTGCTATAAAGATGCGTGCACACATATGTTTATTGCGGCACTATTCACAATAGCAAAGACTTGGAAACAACCCAAATGTCCATCAGTGACAGACTGGATTAAGAAAATGTGGCACATATACACCATGGAACACTATGCAGCCATATAAAAGGATGAGCTTGTGTCCTTTGTAGGGACATGGATGCAGCTGGAAACCATAATTCTCAGCAAACTATCAGAAGAACAGAAAACCAAATACCGCATGTTCTCACTCATAGGTGGGAATTGAACAATGAGAACACTTGGACACAGGAAGGGGAGCATCTCACACCGGGTCCTATTGTGGGGAGGGGATGGGGGAGGGATAGCTTTAGGAGATACACCTAATGTAAATGACGAGTTAATGGGTGCAGCACACCAACATGGCACATGTGTATATACGTAACAAACCTGCACGCTGTGCACGTGTACCCTAGAACTTAAAGTATAATAATAAAATCAATAAGTAAATAATTAGTTGTATAACTAAAAAAAAGAAAAAACAAAAAAACGAAAACCATTGAGAGTCAATATTCCAAACACTCAAAATCCACTAAAATTTGCTTTCTAATAATGTTTGTAATATCCCAGCAAATGTTACCATGTGACTTTTCCAGAAATCTTCAAGCAGGTTATCTTAGTATAATAAACATACTCCACTGATTGGTGTTAAAATTAAAGAGCATCGTAGCATAATTTTCTGCAAATTACCATATCCTTTGTCTATTTATCAAATGTGTTAGTGTATCTCCGACTGACCCATAAAAGTACATCACTTATTTTAGGCATAGAGAAGCCATTTATGGAATTAAATAATTACATAATAATTACATATATTTTGTTTTGGTTTTAAAATTTATCGCAGTAAAACTATTTTTGCTCCTCTAGAATTTAACTCATCACACGATGAAGACTATACGTTGAAGCTTGTTTTTACCAAAATTTTTACTTTTTACTAAATAGCCTATTTTCTCAGTATCATTTGTTGAAAACTGTAAGCTTTCCACTATTTGTTTTTGATTTGTACTATAATTGCCCTCTAATTTTTTAAATGGAGATTATTTTTGCATAATATTGCTTTAAAATGTTATCTTCATTAACTAATTTAGCAGTTAGTGAGGTGATCAGAAATCTTTTGAGCTATAATAAAGCCTAGAACTTAAAGTATAATAATAATAATAATAATAAATAAATAAATAAATAAATAAATAAATAAATAAATAATAAAGCCATGGTAGAGAACTTCTGACCTGCAGGTGGCCCGACAGTTGCCCCAGAGTGAAGAATGATGGGCCATGGTAATTTTCTTCCATTGCTCTTACATGACATGTGCTGTGACTACTCTCCTGTAAGGAACTATTATTTACTTACCTTGCAGTAAATGAGGGTACATTCTTGCTTCACTATCCGCACTCTTAAAACAATCCTGTTAACAATGGCAATGTTTATGAAAGAGTAAAGCAAGATTCATGTACTATCCACAGATTAGCTAAAGGAAGTCTACCAGCCAAGGAAGAGATAAAGTCAGCCTGGATCTGTTTAGCACTCAAGCCAGTGAAGCACTCACTTCAAGCCAGTGAAGAACTCAGCAGTTTCTACACCTTTACTTATAGTGTGTAATATACAAGTAGAAACAGGAGAAGAAATAGTCTTACTAATGCTGGGGAGGAAGAAATAAAGGCTGAGAATAGTGGAATGACTATGCCAAAGATGAGGGAACAGTAAAGAAATTCTAAGGAAGTGACCGGGTCTTACGTGGCCCTATGGCACTCTTTGCAGAGATCAATGTTAAAAAAAATGATTTTATTATCAACAGAACCACATTTCATCTCCAAATTTTTATTTAACATTTACAGTCACAAAGTTTGGCTGATTTTATGATAACAAGGAAGAAACAAGTCATTCATAAAACAGCAATAGATTAATAAAAAAACATTCTGAAATTTCTTTAGGGAGATAATTTTATAAAGTTTTTAAAACTTTTTTTTAATGCCCTAATAAGAAAACAAAAAAGATGGTCAAGCACAGTTGCTCAAGCCTATAATCTGAGCACTTTGGGAGACTGAGGCAGGAAGGTCACTTGAACCCAAGAGGTCAAGGCTGCACTGAGCTATGATCAAGCCACTGCCCTCCATTCGGAAAGAGTCAGATCCTGTCTCAAAAAAATGGAAGAAAAACAAAGCATCCACAAACTATGTCACACAGAGCTCTGTGAGGTTAAGCACTACCTAATACTTTTCAACCACTTAAGAGGAGGAAAATGCATAGCTCCTCCTGCTTAAAATGTTTACATTTAATATGTCAGAAAGTACCTAAGGTCGTGCATGGTGGCTCATACCTGTAATCCCAACACTTTGGGAAGCCAAGGCAGGACAACTGCTTGAGCCCAGGAGTTTAAGACAAACCGGGAATCGCCATACTGTTTTCCATAATGGTTGAACTAGTTTACAATCCCACCAACAGTGTAAAAGTGATCCTATTTCTCCACATCCTCTCCAGCACGTTGTTTCCTGACTTTTGAATGATTGCCATTCTAACTGATGTGAGATGGTATCTCATTGTGGTTTTGAGTGATTCCTCAAGGATCTAGATCTAGATGTACCATATGACCCAGCCATCCCACTACTGGGTATATACCCAAAGGATTATAAATCATGCTGCTAGAAAGACACATGCACACGTATGTTTATTGCGGCACTATTCACCAATAGCAAAGACTTGGAATCAACCCAAATGTCCATCTGTGACAGACTGGATTAAGAAAATGTGGCACATATACACCATGGAATATTATGCAGTCATAAAAAAGGATGAGTTTGCATCCTTTGTAGGGACATGGATGCAGCTGGAAACCATCATTCTTAGCAAACTATCAGAAGAAGAGAAAACCAAACACCGCATGTTCTCCCTCATAGGTGGGAACTGAACAATGACATCACTTGTACTCGGGAAGGGGAACATCACACATCGGGGCCTATCATGGTGGGGGAGGGGGGAGAGATTGCATTGGGAGTTATACCTGATATACATGACGAATTGATGGGTGCTGACGAGTTGATGGGTGCAGCACACCAACATGGC
>NW_022314152.1:0-778 GCF_002776525.5 Piliocolobus tephrosceles
AGTATACAACCTGAAGTCAGTTTCAAAAATTCTAAAGAGTACATCTACCTGTACTCTTTAGAGTTGTCTGTGTCTTAGAGCCTCTTGAAGAGGCAATGTTACAATCTTTACTGAGTTATACAAAGCTCCTGTTATCCCTCCATTAATTTGAGCAATACTTACAGAGCACCTACTATGTGAAGGATACCATCCTCAGCATTGCGATACACGTGTAAAGAGAAGAAAACAAATCAATATTTCTTCCTTTATTAACTTACATTCTAAAGAGTACCTCAAGTATTTTCTCCTCTCATTCACAGTAGAACTAAAGCTAATGCTAAAGGGCTTTATGTTTTAAAAACCGCTAATTTAAGTCATTTGCAGCAAATTCAATAACTATAAAATACATTGGAAATAATATAGAATAATAATTACAGATCTTCTATATTGATACTTGATGGTATCAACAGTTAATAAGTTATAAAATGGTTTAATTTTCTACTTTTATATTAAGCATGTAACATAGTTTGTCTAGAAATTTGTGATGGTTTCTCTTATTTTTCCAAATTAGACTAGTAACACAGCAATTCAAAAAATATTTGATTTTAAGGTATGCCAATCATTCTTAAATAAGATTCTAGTTCAGAAAAAGGGCTTTTTCAGATGAAGGCTGGGTCAACAATCTGCCAGAGTTTCTAGTTCAGAAATGAAAATGTCAGTCACTCCTAATGTTTCAAAGTATCTGGACACTTGACACTGCATAGATAGACAAATCTATGGGTGAGGGAGCTTAAGTTTT
>NW_022314152.1:878-17543 GCF_002776525.5 Piliocolobus tephrosceles
TATTCTGATGCAACTCCATGGACATTATAGGACAGTTATTCCTTTAACTCTTTATCATTCTTTCTTAACCTCCATGTAAAAAGAAATCCAACTAATTCATGCTACTTTTATAAATTAAGATGTATTGTCATCTTAGGGGAAAGTGATTTTTCCCTCCTCTGATACCATACCACAATGAGCTGAATGCCTTCAAAGCAGTTATATGCAAATCAGCCTAAACTTGAATCGGAAAAATTTCCCTGATATTCTCATTTTAACCTAAGAATAAATTATATACATAAATCATATGGTTTTATGTATGACATATATATTCATATATATGTCACATATATAATCTTATATATTTAATATATCTATATAATGTTACAGTGGTATGAGAAATATGAGGTAGTCAGCATCAGTTATATTGCAAATAGCTATTGCTATCCTTGACATAGTCCCAATTTTATAAATTTTACTAAAAATAATTCACTTTTTAATCGCTTTTTGTGGTTATCAAGCATGATTTTATCAAATTCTTACATGAGGCTCAAATTGAAGATACAAAAGTTCTGATAAATACAGCAGCACTTGCCACATGTAAGCTACCTTTTAGGCCACTGATCTTATTGTACTTCATGTTATGTCTGTTCATAGAGCACTGCCATCCCATACAGCATCATTGTCTCTAAGACTTGTTTCTACCTTTATACTCTCTAATGACCTCATCTGAGACAGTGGAGATTAGGCCACAAAGCAGACTAAGAAGATGCCCCAGAATACAGTGACTCTACTCATCGCCAAAACATATACAACAGAGAAAATTATCTCACAGATCATCAAAAACATGGTCATCTGTTTCCTGGGGAAACTGAAACCTAACTAGAAACCCTTACAACTTTGAAAATGCCAATCTGTGATCTACATCCTTGCTCTCCTACTCCTCACCATTTCTACCCCCATTAACATGGGAGTTGAAAAAGTTCAACACCTACCCATTAACACCTTGAAAGGATTTTGCTTTCTTCCTCATTCTTCCTGTTCTCCAGACATTATAGTAAGAAATTACTGTCTTAGAAAAGCTCTTGAATTTAATCTGCTATGAAAAGGTTTGATTACTTTTTTCTTTGCAATTTCTTCTGTTTATATGCCTTTGGGAGAGTTTAATAAATATTTCTTTCTTATTCTTTGCTTTAAATTGATCTCTGAGAAATATTTAGGAGGTTATATGTATTCTTCACAGTTTTTCACTTTGCTTCCCTAATACAAAGTGACAATGGATTTTTAGCTGACTATTTTATTTTTTAACAATTTTGAAAGTTTTCTTGCTGTTGTATCCATTCTTATTTTATTAGTTTTATTAAACTAAAACATTTATCCCGATTACACATTTCATTTACCTTCCTTAACAATTAATTAGAAAATAAAGTACAGAATACAATTTTTTCATATGGAACTTTTCAAATAAGTGTCCCAATCAAGTAAATATATACATTTACAGAGAATTGACATAGTAAGGTTATACTTACTCTTACATCCCTAGCTAGTCATGCAACATGAGAGAAACCCCCAGACTTCCTCATCCTTTAATCTTTTCATTGATAAATACAGAGGATGAGATAAGATTATTCTGAAGCTTCCTCCACATGTATAATGACCTATTATTCTAAAGCATAGTCAGTGTAGCTTCTTAGACACTCATATTTTATTCTACATTTAGCTGGGTATTCTTTGAAAATTTTTACAATAGCAAATAACCTTTTTTTCTTTATCTATATGTGAGATTGACTTTTGCAATCTTGAAGACAGGACTTAAACGTAGAAGCTAGAGTTGTAAAAAAGAAAATCACAAATTCTTCAGTTAGGGCACAGTGAATTCTACTTAGTTCCTGGTCTCATACACTTTACTGTAGATACAATAATGTACAATTATGATTGATTGAGAGTACACACTGAATCCTGGCTGAAAGTGTCTGATCCTTATAGGGCATCATTTTGTAGCTGATGTCTCAGCTATACCTTCTTTAGGTTATTCAACATCATATGAAGTCATTTGCTTCCAGATAGTGCCAGAACATGGTACAACTTTCTTGCTCTAGAGTAGGTCCATTGGTTATGTGGGATCCTGTGTAAGGGATCACATATTCTGTGAGCTCTAGGATAGTACTGCTGATTTCGGTCTTGTGGACAGGTAAGGGAAATTCAAATCAAGAATATATTTGTATTATATTCCAGCCAGGCACAGTGGCCCATGTCTGTAATCCCAGCACTTTGGGAGGCTGAGACAAGCAGATCACTTGAGGCCAGGAGTTCCAGACCAACCTGGGCAGCATAGTGAAATCCTATCTCTACTAAAAATGCAAACATTAGCCAAGGGTGCTGTCATACTCCTGTAATCTCAGATACTTGGGAGGCTGAGGCATGAGAATCACTTGGGCCCTGGAGACCCAGGTTCCAGTGAGTCGAGATCATGCCACTGCACTCCAGCCTGGGTGACACAGTGAGACTCGCTCTCTCAAAAAACAAACAAACAAACAAACAAACAAAAGAGTATAATTGTATTCCACTTTAGATGATTGCTATCTCTTCTAGGATGAAATGGATTAATGTAGTCAAGTTGCCAAGTGTGTATGTTCTCTTTAAAAGATGGTGACATATAGAGAACTTAGTATGTATCTGTTTCTTGTAGTTAGGGCAGCAGTAATAGATAAATCGGCTTTGGGAACAGGGAACCCTTGCTTTGGCATTTATGAATAATCATCCTCTCAGCCAACGTAGCTACTTTGCAAACGACCCTACTGTATCAGCATAAGTGTGGCCGACCAGTGCAGTGGCTGGTTGTAGCATACCAACTGAGTCATTTTGTTTACTTGATTGATTGTAGCTTCAACTTTGATATATGCTCTCTGGTGGATATTAACATGTGATACAGATCTTCACACCTGATCATTCTCATAGGTCCATGCATATGTTTCTTCCACAGAAGTTTTTCAACCCAGTCATTCAATATCTCTTTCTAGTTCCATTCAGCAACCAGCCTGTGAATCCATATAAATTCTAACCTCAGGACTGGGGCCAACTGGCGTAATAGGAACAGTTTTTTGAAAGGTGTTTAGTTCTTTGCTTCCAATGTAACTAACTTGCTGTGGAACAATATATGTCTATATTGCAATTCTTCTTTAGGCCTTGCCATAAAATTTACATGGTATCTTCTCCCAACACAGATATCTCTAAAACCCTGGGTCTCACTGGATCATATCTCCTAAATGATAGAACCACCAGACAAATTAGGAGACCACATATAACACCTGGAATTCAGCACTCTTGGAGGATTTTCCCTCATCACTGTGTCTCTATATCATTTCTAAATAGGGCTATAGTACAACTGTCATCCATTTTCAATGTTCATCAGCTGCTGAGTTTATTCATCCATGTACCAATATTTGACTTCTTCCTCCTTTGTCAAAGGACTCCCATGCGGCTGCTTGTGTGATCTGAGGCAATAAGCCAGGAGAAAAGTGGTAGATAATGTGGGGGATCTAGGCTACTTCCTGTACAGACATTTTGTGTCCTGTGCTTTTGTTTGGTAATGAATGCATTACTTACATCCTGCAACTGATTCCTGCTGGTCCGATTCAGCCTATGACTTGGCATGTATGATAAAAGCCAGGTTATAGCAGTTCTTTCTACATAGCTAGTTTATGTCCCATCATCAGGCGGTCTGTCTGTACAAGTATGAATTTGTATACTAGGAACAGTTTTTTGAAAGGTGTTTAGTTCTCTTTTTCCAATGTAACTTGCTTCAGAACAGTAGAGGTCTATATTGTGATTCTCTACTAGGCCATATATCCCAAATGACAGGACCTCTTAGATCTTAATCTGGGGTTGCTGCAAAGCCTATGCTTACACTTGGCCTCATTCAAAGCTGAGTACGATATGTCATCAAATGTATGAGTTCAGCAGGATTTCTAAGTGCAGAATATGCTTCCTCAGGAACCCAAAGGAGGCCTACAATGTGCCCTGCTTTCTTCTTAGTAGTGAGAGGTACTAGACGGAATCATTTGTTTTTAGCTTGAAGGGAACACCATATACTATTAACTGTCTCCACAATTCTATGTGAGTCCTCCAGCTTTCTCTCTGGCCTGGTTTTGACAGCAATAAACAACTTGGCTTGTATCCTTTCAGGAACGTGCCTTCCCCACTGCTATCATGTAGTGTAGTTCGGTAACTGCATTTCCTACCATCAGCTGTGAACTTTAGAGAACACACACCCAGGGCTTCTCAGTGATGCTGGTGTCTCTCGCATTAATATGCTCCTTATTGTTTTTGTAAAGGAGGCGTCCACCAGGAACACAGTCATCTTCTGAGTATCCCAATATTACATACTATATCCGCTTTAGTGTATCCAATGCTCAGAACCTTTTGATGCCTTACTTCACTCTGTATCACAGTAGTCCAAATACTTCTATTTTATACTGTAATCCACTGGCTTTTCCAAGTTTCCATTAACCATATGAGCACTGGTTGGTGCAATACCCAAGGTCTTTTCCAGAGTATTAAATTGTATGAACTGGAAGAGGAATCTTACATGAATAAACTTACCTTTATCCAACTTCACATTTCACTGCCCCCCTGCCCTGATTTAACACTCTTGACATATATTTCCATACATAACACTCCCAGTTCTTGCTTGTACAAGTTGGCTAGTTCTGCAAGTCATTCAGTGTGCAGCTTTTTTCTTTCATTTAAGGCCTAGAACTTCTCCAACTCCATTATCTTGTGATACAGCCTTACTTAATGATGTTGTAACCAGAAGGTAGTTAGAGGAAGATTAAAACTGTCTCTGCCTTTAAGCACAGGGGGTAGACCTAGCTTTCAACAGGGAGCAGTGGACCATTTCTGCAGGCCATAGAAATTGAAGATTTGAAATGTGTTACCCAGATATTCCTAACTTCATGTTTTGGAGACCCTTTCCTTCCCAGTCAGTCTTGACATTGAGGTAGCAGATGTGATGAGACTAAGAGTTCAAAATTTGCTGCCATTCTGATTACAGCTTTGAACTGAGCTTTTTCTGCCCTCCCAGTCCAGGAAGTGAGTCTCATTCTGTACTGCCAAGAAACACTTGTGATTTTTCCAAGTAATGTTGAATTGCTGATTATCACTCTCAGCATCTTATTAATAAAATTAATAAATCCTATTAATTATTAAATATAAATTAAATATGTGTGCTCACATAATGAAATCAACAAATTATACAGTATCAATTGCTCCCATCAACAGCTATCCAGTTGTATTGCTTTATTATTTTCTCCATTAGATATAAATACCCCAGTGCATTTGTCTTTCACTGACACAACCCAGGCCTAGAGAAATCTTGAGAAGGTCATGAGATGAGGTTTTAAGTATGAGAATTTGGAAGTTTGGATATCTATGCTGCTCTCTGTTCTGCCGCCCCATTGATTCTAGATCTCTCTAGGTACAGAATCTGAAACTAATATTTTTGTTCTCATCAAATGTCTTCAGTCCTCAATTATCCTCAGTGGCCTGATAGTAACATGACTAGGTGACTGTGCATTCCCTTAGATTACTACTAAGATTCACTTCAGTTAAAACCTGGAAATCTTTGCATACAAAAATTTTAATATGCAGAGTATGCATTTAGCTTAATGATTCCTATTGTCACTTAATGAAATAAGCTTAAAATGAGGGGAGTACAAGCAACAGGAGAATAGACCAGTTTGTTATTTGTGTAATTCTATAATGTACTTTAAACCATTGTAAATGTTTAAACGAAAGTTAAACGGTAACATGGGGAACATTTATCATGAGCTGTTTTCTGTCTTGTTTTAGGAATTGTTTCTACTCGTTGGGTGAATTTGCACCCTCAGGTTCTACGTTTTGATATGTGGTATGACGCTATTAATTTATGCTTTATATGAACATTGAATATTTTAGGTAGTTTGTTTTATTCATTTTTTTAACCCAAAACTTAACAAGCCAACAAAAATAACCAAAAAATGGAAACAAAAATTAAAACTAACAATAATAAGGGAAAAAAATCTTCTATTGTTCAGCTATTGTCCTATGATAAAGCACTGAAAAAGTCAGTAACATACAAGAGTATGGAAATATCATGCTAATAAGCCTCTGGTCAGCTGGAGCAGATCCATATAAGGCTGCAGGTCTGTGAACCAATGAGAATGGCTCTGCTTCATGCTTTTCTAGGACTAGTGGACTTCCTGGAAATAGAGTAGGAAAGAAGATATATAGAATACAACCTGATTGATGATTTGAGCGATAAACCAGACACGCGAATTATATTGCCTTTAAAATATTTGAGAAAGTTGAAATTATACAAACTATTTTCATTATTTTCTTTAAAAATATTGATTTAGTCTTTGTATATCATGTGCCAAACATTGTGGTAAATCCTAGAGATGCAAAGTTGAGCAAAGAAGACATATTGTCTTCCTCTAGGAAGCTCACATTATGATGTATCCAAGAATGGTTGTTCAAGCTAAAATCCCAGATTCTCATTTGGCAAATCTTTTTCACGTGGCTATGTTTCAACTTGGGTAAATGTACATAAGAAAAGTTTTTACTTATTTTTTAAAAAACTTGTCCTTTTTATAAAAATGTTTTAGTCTTTAATTTTAATTCAATTTTACAATATTATAAAGCCTGAAATTAATGTTTTTTGAGGCAGAGTTTTGCTCTTGTTGCCCAGGCTGGAGTGCACTGGTGCAATGTCGGCTCACTGCAACCTCCGCCTCTTGGGTTCAAGTGATTCTCCTGCCTCAGCCTCCCGAGTAGGTGGAATTACAGGTGCCCACCACCACATCTGGCTATTTTTTTATATTTTTAGTAGAGATGGGGTTTCACCATATTGGCCAGGCTGGTCTCGAACTTCTGACCTCATGTGATCCGCCCATCTCAGCCTCCCAAAATGCTAGGATTACAGGCGTGAGACACTGTGCCCAGCCTAAAATTCGTTGTAATCCATCGCTCATTTGTTGTGTAACTTTGAAAACTTATTTTGTCCAGTATTCTCTCGCCAGTATTCTCATATATAATATAAAATAAATATGAATGATAATCTTGATTCTCCTGGCTCAAAGTATTCTCATTTCTCATGGGCACCATTCACTTATTAATCTTTTACATTTTAATCCTTAAAGAACCTGTTAAACCTCTGCTCTTAAGCTCACTTCTTGTGTGTCCATGTCCTTGATTTCCTTGTCATGAGAAAATGGACCTCGGATATCATCCCAGACAACAAGGCTGCTTCAGAAGGGATCCAGTTTCAACTTCTGCATATGGCTAACCAGTAATCCCTGCACCATTCATTGATTAGGGAGTTATTTCCCTATTGCTTTATTTGTCAGCTTTGTCAAAGGACAGATAGTTGTAGGTGTATGACTTTATTTCTGGGTTTTCTAAACTGTTCTGTTAATCTGTGTGTCTACGTGTGTACCACTACCATGATGTTTTGGTTACTGTAGCTCTGTAGTATAGTTTGAATTCAGCTAGTGTGGTGCCTCTAGCTTTGTTCGTTTTGCTTAGGGTTGCCTTGTATATTCGGGCTCTTTTTAGGCTTCATACAAATTTTAAAATAGGGTTTCGTTTTTTTTTTTTTTTTAGTTCTGTGAAAAATGCCATTGGTAGTTTGATAGGATAGCATTCAATCTCTAAATTGCTTTCGGCAGTATGGCCATTTCCAAAAAACGGATTCTTCCTATCCACAAGTATGTAATATTTTCCCATTTGTTTGTGTCATCTCTGATTTATTTCAGTGTTTGGTAATTTTCATTGTAGAGATCTTTCACCTCCCTGGTTAGCTACATTCCTAGGTAATTTATTCTTTCTGTGGCTATTGTGAATGAGATTGCATTCTGGATTTGGTTCTCATCTTGGATTTTATTGGCGTATATAAATGCTACCGATTTTTATACAGTGATTTTGTATCCTTATACTTTGCTGAAGTTGTTTATCAGATTTAGGATGTTTTAGGCAGTGACTATGGTGTTTTCTAGGTACAGAATGATATAATCTATATACAGAGATAGTTTGACTTAATCTTTTTCTATTTGGATGCCTTGTATATCTTCCTATTGCCTGATTTCTCTGGCTGGGATTTCCATTACTACGCTATATAGGAGTGGTGGCATTGGGCATCCTTGTCTCATTCTGGTACTCAACGCTTCTAGCTTCTCCATGTTCAGTATGATGTTGCCTGTGTGTTGGTCATAGATGACTGTTACTACTTTGAGGTATGTTCTTTAAAAGCCTGGTTTGTTGAAGGTTTTTAATTGAAGGGATGTTGGATTACATCAAAAGTCTTTTCTGCATTTATTGAGAGGATCATATAGCTTTTTAAAATTATTTTTATGTGATGAATCACATTTATTAATTTTCATATGTTGAACCATCCTTTCATCCCAGGGATAAAGCCTACATTATAGTGGAGGATTAGCTTTTTGATGTGGTGCTGGATTTGGCTTGCAAGCATTTTGTTTAGGATTTTTGTGTCTATGTTCATCAAGAATATTGCCAGAAGTTTTAAGTTTTGTTGTTGTTGTTTTTTTTTTTTTTTTTTTTGCTGTGTCTCTGCCAGGTTTTGGTATCAGAATGATGCTGGCCACATAGAATAAGTGAGGGAGAAGTACCTCCTCCTGAATTATTTGGAATAGTTTCAGTAGGAATGATATCAGCTCTTCCTTATACATTTGGAAGAATTTGTCTGTGAATGCATCTGGTCCTGGTCTTTTTTCTGGTTGGTAGGGTTTTTACTACTAATTCACTTTTGGAACTCATTATTTTTCTCTTCAGGGATTTAATTTTTTCCTGGCTCAATTTTGGGAGACTGTATGTTTCCAGGAATTTATTCGTTTCCTCTAGGTTTTCTAGTTCGTGGGCATACAGTTTTTTTCTAATAATGTCTGAGGGTTTTTCATATTTCTGTGGGATCAGTTGTAAAGTTCCTTTTGTCATTTATTATTGCATGTATGTCTTTTGTTTTTTTTTAGTCTAACTAGACGTCTATCCATCTTATTTATTCTTTCAAATAACCAATTAATAAGTGTGTTAATCTTTTGTATGGTTTTTCACCTCCCAATTTTATTCTGTCCAACTCTGTTTTGCATTATCTGTTATTTCCTGCTAGCTTTGGGGTTGGTTTACTTTTATTTCTCTAGTTCCCCTAGTTGTGATAATGGGTTTTTAATTTGAGATGTTTAACTTTTTGATGTGAGTGTTTTACACTGTAAACTTTCTTCTTATCAATGTTTTTGCTGTGTCCCAGAAATTATCATATTTTATATCCTCGTTCTCCTTAGCTTCAAAGGATTTTTTGTTATCTCTCTCAATTTCATTGCTTACCCAAGTGATTCAGTAAGAAGGTTGTTTAATTTTCATGTAATTGTATGGTTTTGAGTGATTTTTGTTAGTATTAATTTCTACTTGTATTACACTGCGGTCTATGAGTGTGGTTGATATAATTTCAGTTTCTGTGAATTTGCTGAGGATTATTTTATGGTCGAATGTGTGGCTGATTTTAGAGTATATGCCATGTGCAGATGAGAAGAGTGACTGTTGTTTTGGGGTGAAGAGTTCTGTAGACGTCTGTTAGATCCATTTGGTCAAGTGTCAATGTTCCGGTCCGTAATATTTTTGTTAGTTTTCTGCCTTAATGATCTAACACTGTCAGCGGGATGTTGAAGTTTCTCATTGTGACTGTGTGGCTAGCCGCATTTCTTCAATGATGCCTAAGAACTTGATTTTACAAATCTAGGTGCTCTTTTTCTGGGTGAATACATATTTAGGATATTTAGGTTTTCTTGTTGAATTGACCTCTTTACTAATGTGTAATGCCCTTCTTTGTCTTTTTCTTTATCTTTGTTGTTTTAAAGTCTGTTTTATTTTTCTGAAATTTGAATAGCAATATGTGGGGGTTTTTTTTTCATTTTCTTGGTAGATTTTTCTCCATCATTTTATTTGAATCTATGAGTGTCATTGACTGTGAGATGGATATCTTGAAGACAGCATAGAGTTGGGTCCTGTTTCTTTATCCAACTTGCCACTCTGTGCCTTTTAAGTGTGTGTTTCACCCATTTACATACAAGGTTGATGTTGATACGTGTGGATTTTATTCTGTCGTAGTGTTGGTAGCTGGTTATTATACATATGTGATTATGTGCTTGCTTTATGGTATCAATGGTCCACGTACTTATGTGTGTTTTTTTGTGGCAGCTGTTAATGGTCTTTCTTTTCCATATTTATCATACCCTTCAGGACCTCTTGTAAGGCAGGTCTTAAAGGTGTAGTAGGTCCTTGTATTCCCTTAGCATTTACTCGTCTAAAAAGATCTTACATCTCTTTGGCTTATGGGGCTTGGTTTGATTGAGTATGAGGTTCTTGGTTGAAGAATACTGAATATAGGCTCCCAGTCTCTTCTGGCTTGTACGGTTTCTGCTGAATGATCTGCTGTTTGTTAGCCTGATGAATGGGGTGCTCTTTATAGGTGATCTGCCCCTCCTCTGTCTTTTTCTTTCATTTTGATATTGGAGAATCTGATGACTATGTATCTTAGGAATGGCCATCTTGTACAGCATCTCAAAGAGGTTCCCTGCATTCCCTGAATTTGAATGTTGGCCTCTGTAGCAAGGTAGGGGAAATTTTCGTGAATTTTTTCCTTAAATATGTTCTTCAATTTGCTTGGTTTCTTTCCCTTTTGGGAAAGAAAGTGAGTCATAGATATGATTACTTTACATGATTCCATATCTTTTGGAGATTTTGTTCATTCTTTATTATTTTTTCTTTATTTTTGTTTGATGGAGGTATTTTGGAGAACCAAGCTTTGAGCTCTGATATTCTTTCCACAGTTTGGTTGATTACTCTTGTTTATACTTGCAATTTTATTCTGAAATTCTTGAAGTGATTTTTTTCCTCCATCAGATCAGTTTGGTCCTTTCTTAAAATGACAATTTCATCTTTCAGCTCTTGTATCATTTTAATGTATTCTTTAGATTCCTTGGATTGCATTTCAATTTTCTTCTGAATCTTGATGATCTTTGTTTCTATCCATATTCCGAATTCTATTTTTGTCATTTTAGGCTGCTTGATAACCATGCAGTCCTTTTGAGGTAAGAAGATAATCTTTTTTGAGCTGCCAGAATTCTTGCGCTATTTTTTTTTCTCATCTATGTGCTGATGTTCCTTCAGCCTTTGAAGTTGCTGTCCTTTGGATAGGATTTTTGCTTTGGATTCCTTTGATGCCCTTGTGGGTTTCATTGTGGTATATGGTGGATTCAGATTATTGGCCTTGTTTCTGAAAGATTTCAGGAGACCAAGGCCCAGCTCGGCATCTGCATGTTTTAACTCTGTGGGGGCTGGGGCTCTACCTTTGAGTTTTGTTCTGTGGCTTCTTGAGGTTAGAAACATGCTGTGCCGGAGGGCCTGAGGTGTTCCCAGTCTCCTGGCCACAACACTCCAATGGGTGGTGCTGGCTAAAATGCTTTATAGGGGTGGTGGCGTGGGATCCATGCTTGTTCATGCATGCCAGGAGTCACAGTAGCATGGTGGAGTGCACGTGCATCAGCTGGGGTAGGGTACCAGCAGGAGTGGGCTTTGACATTCCTGTGGGTGCTCATACTAGCAGCAGCAATGATAGAATGCTGGTGGGAGCAGGGCTGCCATTGTTCTTGTACACATTTACACTGGCAGTGGCAGGTGCATGACAGGTCGGCGATAGGGGTAAGGTTGCTGGAATCTGAGTGAGCGTTCCCACCGGTAATGATGGCATGGCTGAGTGCCTACACATCATCAGGGGATGGGTGGGGTAGTAGTTGTCCTTCCACCTGCAGCAGTGTTTGGTGTGGTCTGTGCTTCCATGCAGGCTGGCAGGGTGTGGGGAGGAAGCCACCGTGTGTGCCAGCAAAGCAGTGTGGAAATGGCTATGGGCAAGTGTGTACTGGCAAAATGGTGGGGGAAGGCTGCAGAGGGAGAAGGGTAGCGTGCAGGGATGCTGCAGGTAGGCTGGCACATGTTGGCAGTGGCTGGTCTACTGGAGCTCTCTGATGGTCAGGTGTGGTCTTCTGGTAAAACAACGATAATGCGGGCACTGAGAGGCACCCTGTTTGGGCATCCAAAGCTGTGCTACAAGTGGGCACAGCCAGGCTGGGGCCCCAGGAGAGGCAAGTGGACAGGAGAACACTCAGATCAGACTGGCCTTATCTCACAGGCAAGACCAATCTGCTCTGTCTAGGTCCAACAGTCACCTTATGGCTAAAGTCTCCTATAGGAGCATGTCAAGCCTTACAGGATGGGCATCCTTGGTTGTACTGCACTCCTGACATTCTCCCATCAACCTCTCTGGACTATATACAGGATGGACTCCCACCTCTGTAACCTCTTTAAGCAGCTCTCTGCCAACTCATGTGTCTGTGAGGGTCTTCACGTTGCCTGCAGCTAAGATTCTGAGGTCCATGGTGAGAATACGCCATTCCTTGCCTTTTCAGCTTACTCCTTCACTAGGAGTTACTGGAGGCCAGGAAGCAGTCCTAGTGCTCACTAGCGCCATCCAAGGTTTCCAGCTTTCTCCCTTTGCAACTCAGCATCCATGTCCCCCCTCCATCCATTCTTAATGCCTTCCCTTAAAAAATCTGCTCAGAGTGTGCCAATCTTCCCAGTGTTCCTCCTAGCTTTGTCTGATGGCTCCCTCCCCTTCTCCTTTAAATCTGGACTGGCCTGTGACTGCTTAACTAATAAAATGCAATGGAAGTAATGCTGTGCAACTTCTGGGCAACTCTTGAAAAGGACTGGCAAAATTGGCTTTGTCTCTATTGGAAAGCTGCTTCCTGTCATACTTGCTCTCAGAACCCAGGCGCTATTCCGTGAGAAGCACAAGTCACATGCAGAGGCCATGAAGACAACCGAGCTAAGATAATAGTGTAGAGTCGTAGCTGCATGCTCAGTGATTGCCAGCACAAATTGACAGTCACGTGAATGAGTCCTTTTGGTTGTCCAGCTCGTCAAGGACTCAGATGACTCCAGCCTTCTCTGGCATGTAATTTCAACTACATGAGGGACCCTAAGCAAGTACTTATTAGTTGATTCTATCCAACTCCAGAGATGTAAAACATCATAGGAAGAGTTAATTTGTAAATTTGGGGAATGATTTAATATGCAGCAAAACATAACTAGGATGGGCATCTTTAGAGCTACTTACTTTCATGGGTGTCTTCTCAGGGCTCCAATATTTAATTTTATATTCATAATTTTGTACTGTTTCCCATGAAGCAGTCCCCTCCAATTGTATAAGCTTCAGATACCCAGGATTTGCTCACTCTCTTACTTCCTCTAACCTCTCTTCTCTCCTCCTTTCTAGTTTGCTTTTCCCATTCTTTCTTTACCCAGCCCTCTACCCACCTTTTGAGTAAACTTCGCTAATTTAGAAAAGGCCAGTACTTTGCAGTTTTAACATATGCATGCCAATAAAGTTATTTGCTTTAACCTTGTGATCTCTTTGTTGCTTACTTACTATGAGTTCCAGTTCGCCATATTTAGAGAAAACAACATGTCCCCATATGGTTGTGGAGCAGATTACAAAAGAAATGCCATGTATATCACTTCACACATGGTCTTGTTTGTAGTTTTCAGTACATACTCAGGAAACATTTACTTCTATTTTCTCAGCTCTAGCTTCAATATTGCCTCTATTGATGTCTGCTTTGCAGAGCGGCCTTGGTGGCTGAAATTTACCCCGTTCTCCGCCCTAGCTTACCTCAGCCACATTGGCCCCTGTTACTGAAAAAAAAAATCTTCACTTGATTATAGTTCCTAGAGCTCATTAAGCTTAAGCCTTCCAAGCACCAGAATTTGATTACTGCATTAAAAATGAATTCTCTGGTGGTTGTTTTTAGATGTTGCTTCTAAACAATGGCGTGTTTAATTAACACAATTTATATCAAGTCACACAGATAAACGCATTCTCACAGTGTAGTATATTTACCCAAAATAGACAACCTAATTACTTAAAAAAATTGGCTGTATTTGCAGAACTAGAGCATTATAAGAAAAATGAACTGCAATTATGAAACAGCGAAGGATGGGAAAATGCCAAATTCTTGCTATTTTTATTTTGTTTAAAAAATGTTAATTAAGTTATGGAGTTCATAAGTACTGTAGAGTTTAGCCCAAGTGAATGAATAAGTCTCTTCAACATGGATAAAAGGAGAGATTCTTCTTTTCTAGCTTACTTATCTTGAATTCATAAATCCTAAGAAATTGCTGCTGAAAAATCCGAACACAGTAACAAAGGCAGCACTTGGTCTCATTCGTGCAGAGAAGCTGGGTGCTCAATAAAGCCAGTGAACTTGTTGGGAAGTCATTTAATAAAATTTGGAAGAAACATGATTAATTTAATTATTATCAACACAATTTTCTTAGAATTAAATAAGAGAATGGTGTTAAATTTAACTTTTCTCTCTGGTGGTCTTTGTGTTTCTGCTTTTCTAAAGCAAGGTCCTTAGGGAAAAAAAAGTAAAGGGAAAGAAGAAAAGCCTTTATAAATGTAAAGATAACCATGTTTTCCCACAGAGGTCATCCAATGAAATGATAATTTTAATTTCTTTTTTTACTTGAGGCTTTTGTGCCTGATAGAGATCTTTCATTAATTTTAACTAAGTAGAGACTACAGGCAAGTAAGAACAATATAAGAAGCAAAGATAAAAATCTTTTATATTCCCACAAATATTTATCTTTTTTTTTTTTTTTTTTGCAGTGCACTATACTTGTTATTAAGAAAGTTACAATGAAGAAATGAGAATTAGTTTCTTTTTTTATAGACTTTTTCGGGACCAGGACACAGAGATATTAACAAATGGTATGAATATAGAGTAAATAATACATCAAAATAGACATATGTTCAAAATGCCATAAGAACATAGGGGAAAAACATAAAATCTAATCTGTCAAGGAGGCCATAATGACTGAAACGATATTTGACTGAATCTGGCCATTTCTATATATGGTGCCCAGCCCCATTATTACCACATAAAGGGTATTCAGTAAGTTTAGATTAAATCAATAAATGCAATGGTAAGAAGTTTTTAAAGAGGAGAAGACCACGGAAAGATGATACAATAACACAAAAGGTTGCATTGTCAGTTCAGACTCACATAAATCAGAGATCACATTCAGTATCAAGCTTTAGTAATAACGACAAGGACAAAGCTAATCACATGATATTATGGAGCAGCCACATGTCTTCCCAAGTGTTTCTTCACCATATGAGAATGTGCCCTGAACCAAATTAAACATGCAAGTGAAACATCATCATGCAATTTAGGTTACAAAAATCCCTAGTTTATAATCTAATAATTGCATAGCTTAAATGATGCTTTTTGACTTATGAAACTGTACATTTCAGTTTAATTTATTTGACTCAAGCAATCAGAATGGTCCTGGTACATCATCTAAAAGCATTTTGTTGATAAGGACACTCATGCTAGTGAAGGCTAACATAGGATATGGAGGCTTCCTTTGTGAGGTCTGTTACTAGCATGTTAATGAGGGAATTTGGCAGTTATTTTACTTTCCCAGTTAGATTAGGGATGTAATAAACTGCGGGTTGCTATTAACATTCCCTTTTTTTCAATGGGAAAATCAAAGAGATAGATTAAGATGGTTTATTAAGGTCTTTATTACTTGGTTGCTATATTTTATTTTAGGAATTGGCTTTTAAATGAGAGCCACATGAATGCAAATCCTGACTCCACAAACTTGGGTAAGTTATTTAAACTTTCTCAGTAACCATTTTCCAATTTCTAAATTGTGAGAAACAAACAAACAAATGAAACTCACAGCATTGTGATGATGAATAAATAAGGTAGCAAACACTGAGCATAATGACAAGCATATATTAGATACTCAATAAATACATTTCTCATTTCACATTTATCCCCAGATTTCTCGTTCTCTGATCCAGATGTACTGGATAAACCATGAGGCTGCTCATTTAATAAATCTACTGTTTCACAGTGTGGTCCTTTCAAGGTATGTTTTCTTTCCCATATCTCAATATTCCACGTATCACCCAACTCAGTCATATTTATATTTGATAGTTTTGATCTCAAACCAGATTAAAAGCTTTATGAATACTGAGCCATGTCCAAGGTATCTTTTATTTCTCCCAATTTCCATGTGTAATACCATATGCACAAATATTGCCAATTTAACACCGGCTGATTAACTGTTGATTGGGTAACTTATAACTCAATAATTAAAGTTAATATAGAGTTCAACCCAGCTATGGCAAAATGGACATTTATTAATGCTAAAGAAAATGTCTTTATTTTCTCTATACCATACATTGTAACCTTTTATATTACCTAATTTGAAACTTACTGAAAAGTTGAAAAGATAGTACAAAAACTTTGAATATTTTGAGGGTAGAGGTAGCATCTCTTAAGAATAGGGAGTTTCTCTAACAAAACTACAAGAGTGTAATCAAAACCAGGAATGTATCATTGATACAATACTACTATATAATTCTGGTCCATACTCAATAATTTTTAAATGTCTCAATATTTCCAGTACTATATCCCATCAGCTACCACTATCATCTTGGCCATAGCTCAATCTGAGGATTACCTGAAATTAGCATCAAGTTAGCCACTTTTAGTTGAG
>NW_022314153.1:0-19613 GCF_002776525.5 Piliocolobus tephrosceles
GCGGCACTATTCACAATAGCAAAGACTTGGAATCAACCCAAATGTCCATCAGTGACAGACTGGATTAAGAAAATGTGGCACATATACACCATGGAATACTATGCAGCCATCAAAAAGGATGAGTTTGCGTCCTTTGTAGGGACATGGATGCAGCTGGAAACCATCATTCTTAGCAAACTATCACAAGAAGAGAAAACCAAACACCGCATGTTCTCACTCATAGGTGGGAACTGAACAATGAGCTCACTTGGACTCGGGAAGGGGAACATCACACACTGGGGCCTATCATGGGGAGGGGGGAGGGGGGAGGGATTGCATTGGGGAGTTATACCTGATATAAATGATGAATTGATGGGTGCTGACGAGTTGATGGGTGCAGCACACCAACATGGCACATGTATACATATGTAACCTGCACGTTATGCACATGTACCCTAGAACTGAAAGTATAATAAAAAAAAATAATAATAAAATAAAAAAAAAAAGAAATGAAACAAACAAACAAACAAAAAATATATTAGACAGTGAACACACCTATCTTTGCTCTAGAGAGAGACACTATCTCTATCTTCCAAGGCTGTTTGCTATATAAACATGTTTGAAACGATCACCTAGAACAAACAGAAATGTGAGAATTGTGTACCAGCTCCCTTTTCCTTGAATGTGGTTGAACTCATTCATTCTCTTCTAACAAATAGCATAAAGCAGCAATGCTGGGATTTTACTTCCAAGAGTAGCTTATACAAAAACTTAAGGCTTCTGTCCTCAGGGTTCTCTCTTCTCTCTCACTCTCCTACATCATTCACCATAGGAGAAGCTGTCTGCCATGCCTTAAGGAAACCCTGTGGACAGCTTAACATGGCAAGGACTAAAAACTACAAGAGTGAGCTTGGAGGTGGAGCCCACAGCAACCGAGCATTTAGATGAGACGATAGCATTGACTACAGCTTGTTAGACTTTTACACAGAGGCACCCATTTAAGTTGTACTCAGCTTCCTAATACAGAGAAGTTATGAGATAGTAAATTGTATTAAGCCATTAAAAATCAGGGTAATTTGTTGTAGAGCAACAGATAACTAAAACAGATAACATTATTATTAACTGCATAGTTTGCAATGAACAGATAATTTTTACATTGGTTGAATTTCAACAAGCATTAAACCAATTTAAAGTATTTAGGAAGAAGCATTTAGTGGAGTTAGAGAACAAATAGATACTTACATGTTCCAGAAAGACAGAATGCTTGAAACTTCCTATTCAGGTATCCTTGGCCTCTCTACCTCTTTCTATATTTTTTCTACTGGCAAATATCTATCCTTCATTCAGAAGACACTAATATCATTTCATATGCAAGGCTTTTCTGTCACCCTGAAAGCAAATGTAGGTGTTTCTCCCCATAAGTTTCATTTGTTTAGTAAATCATCATATCTTTGGCAATATTTAATTTGGCTTTGAAATTATTTCTCTTATGTTTAGATTAAAAATAATTTAAAAGTAATAATATAATTGTTTTACTTCAATAATACTATGATTTAACACAGGATCTCATAACAGATAATAATTTATTCATTTCACACATATTTTTAAAGTGTCTATTATGAGACAGGCAGTATTCTATCTGAATGAGAATAATTAATGGATTAGACACACAAAGTTTTTTTTAACCTTTGAACATATAATTAGCAGAAAAATATCAATAAATATATGTTGAATGAATGTATGCATTGGTATATTCATGTCTCAGCATTTTCCTAATTTTTCCAAATAGTTAACTCAGGGCTTTAAAAAATTATTATAGTTATTCATATATAATAATCCACTGTGAGATATTAAAGTCTGGCCATATTAACAGGCTTCCCTTTACAATACCATTTTCACATTTTACCAAGGCCTTCAGTGCTTTTATTCCTTAAAAAAAAAGAAAAAAAAAAAGGAAAAAAAAGATTAACAGTGACAAACCATGTCCCTGTAGGCAAGCTGGTTGATGAGATGCCAACATGTGTTTAGTAAATCATATTGTGTAAGTGTTCTAAATAATTTATGCTTATAAAATACTTTACAAAATTTTATATAGGTCAATATGTTTGCAACTTATTTCTACAGTTAATCTTCAGAACAAGTGCAAGATGGGAAAACATTCTCTAGATGCATTCTTGTTTTTGCTTTTATTCTGACATCAACTCATACATGATCATTTTTGAAAATTTGGAGCTCAGTAAATATTAAAGAAGGAATTAAAATGTCAAATATTTGCATCTAAGACAAAGTGCTGGAATGTGTCATTCCATCGTTCATATGCATGTTCTTTTTCTCTTTTTTTAATTTCTAATTTGTGTGGATATATAGTAGGTATATATATTTATGGGTTACATGAGATATTTTGATACATATATACAATGTGTAAGAATCACCTCAGGGTAAATGGGATATTCATCACCTCAATCACTTATCATTTTTTGTGTTACAAACAATCCAATTATACTCTTTTAGTTGTTTTTAAATGTACAATAAATATTATTTACTGTAGTCACCCTGTTGTGCTATCAAATACTAAATCTTACTCATTCTATCTCAATATATATTTTTACCCATTAACCATTCCCACGTCCCCTTCTCACACCACTACCTCCCACTGTGCTTCCCAAGCTTTGGTGACCATTATTCCACTTTCTATCTCCATGAGTTCAGTTGTTTTAATTTTCTTAGCTCCCACAAATAAGTAAGAATGTGCAAAGTTTGTCTTTGGCAAATTTCATTTAACATCATGACCTTAAATTCCACCAGTGTTGCAAATGACAGGATCTCATTCTTTTTCATGGCTAAGTTATACACCATTGTGTATATATGTGCCATATGTTCTATCCATTCATCTGTTGATGGACACTTAGGTTGCTTCCAAATCTTGGCTATTGTGAATAGGACTGCAATAAACATGGGAGGGCAGAAATCTCTTTGATATACTGATTTCCTTTCTTTTGGGTATACACCCAGCAGTGGGATTGCTAGATCACATGGTAGTTCTTTAGTTTTTTGAGGAACTACCAAATTTCTCCGTAGTGATTGTACTTATTTACATTCCCTCCAACAGTGTATGAAAGTTCTCTTCTCTTCACATCCTCACCAGCATTAGTTATTACCTGTCATTTGGATAACAGCTATCTTTACTGGGGTAAGATGATATCTCATTGTAGTTTTGATATGCATTTCTCTGATGACCAGTGACATTGAGCATCTTTTCATATACCTGTTTGCCATCTGTATGTCTTCTTTTGAGAAATATCTATTCAGATCTTTTGCATGTTTTAAAATCAGATTACTAGATTTTTTTTTCCTATGAGTTGTTAGAATTTATTATATATTTTGGTTATCAATTCCTTATCAGATAGATAGTTTACAAATATTTTCTCCCATTCTGTGGGTTGTCTCTTCACTTAGCTGATTGTTTTTTTTTTTTTTTTCCTGTGCAGAAGCTTTTCAAAGTTATGTGATCCCATTTGTCCATTTATGCTCTGGTTGCCTATGCTTATGGGATATCACTCAAGAAATCTTTACCCAGTCAAATGTGCTAGACAGTATTCCCAGTATTTTCTTTTAGAATTTTCATAGTTTTAGGTCTTAGATTTAAATCAAACATATTTCGATTTGATTTTTGTATATGGCAAGATATAAAGATCTGATTTCATTTTTCAGCATACAGATATCCAGTTTTCCCAACACAATTTACTGACAAGACTGTTCTTTTTTCCAATGTATGTTTTTGGCAACTTTCTTCAAAAATTAGTTCACTGTAGGTTGTGTGGATTGGTTTCTGGGAGCTCTATTTCATTCCATTTGTCTATGTGTCGGTTTTTATGTCAGTAACATGCTGTTTTGGTTACTATAGTAGTAGTATTTAAATTTGGGTAACATGATTACCAATTTGTGTTTTTTGTTCAAGATGGCTTTGGCTGTTCTGGGTCTTTTGTGGTTCTTTATAAACTTTAGAATTATTTTTCTCATTACTGTGAAGAATGCAAATGGTGTTTTTATAGGGATTACATTGAATCTGTAGATTGCATAAAATTTTAGCAATTCTGATTCTTCCAATTCATGAACCTAAAATATCTTTCAATTTTTAGAAATATTTTAGCAATATTGATTCTTCCAATTCATGAACATGAAATATCTTTCAATTTGTTGTGTCCTTTTCCATTTCTGGCATCAATATTTTGTAGTTTTCATTGTAGAGATCTTTCACTTATTTGGTTAAGTTTATTTCTAAGTAATTTTATTCTATTCATAGCTATTGTAAATGGAATTAGTTTCTTGATTTCTTTTCCAGATTGTTCACTGTTTGCATATAGAAATGCTACTAATTTTTGTATGTTGATTTTGTATCCTGCAAATAAACTGCATTTATCAGTTCTAATAGTTTTTTCATGAAGACTTTAGGGTTTTCCAAATATAAGATCTTATCATCTACAAAGAAGGATAATTTTTCTTCATTTTCAATCTGGATGTCCTTTAGTTATTTCTCTTGTCTGAGTGCTATAGTTATGACATTCAGTACAGTGTTGAATAACAGTGCTGAAAGTAGTTATCCTTGTTCCAGATCATAGAGGAAAGATTTTCAGTTTTTCCTGAAAACTGTGTTGAGCTATGTTCCTTCTATAACCAATTTCTTGAGGGATTTTATCATAAAGTTATGTTGAATATTATCAAGTGCTTTTTCAACATCAACTGAAATGATCATAAGATTTTGTCCTTCATTCTGTTGGGATGATGTATCACATTTATTGATTTGCATATGTCAAACCATACTTGCATTCCTGGGATAAATCTCACTTGGTCAAGATAAATGATTTCTTAAAGTATTGTTGAAGTTTGTTTGGTTTGAGAATTTTTTCAACAGTGTTAATCAGGGATATTGGCCTGTAGTATTCTTTATTTTATGTGTCTTTGACTGGTTTTGGTATCTCCTGGCCACGTAGAATGAATTTTGCAGTATATCCTCCATCTCTATTTTTCAGAATGGTTTCAGTAGGATTGGTATTCTTTCTTTAAATGTTTGGTAAAGTTCAGCAGTGAAGTCATTGGGGTCCTTGGGTTTTATTTGCTGGGAAAGTTTTTTTTTTCTTCTTCTTCTTTCAGCTTCAATCTCATTACTTTCTAGTGATCTGTTCAGGGTTTGGATTTCTTCATGGTTCAATCTTTGTAGGTTGTATGGCCTAGGAATTTATTCGTTTCTTCTAGGTTTTCCAGTTTATGAGCAAATAGTTGCTCACAATTGCCTCTAATATTCCTTTCAGTCTCTGCAATGTTAGTTGAAATGTCTTCTTTACATCTCTGATTTGGGTCTTCTTTGCTTTTTTTCTCAGTCAGGCTAAAGTTTTGTTGAGCTTGTTTATCTTTTCAAAATGCAAACTTTTTGTTTTATTGATGTTTTGTATTTCTTCAGTTTCATTTATGTCTGCTTTAATATTTTTTTTCTAAGAATCTGAGGTTTGATTAACTCTTGACCTTCCAGTTCTTTAAGATGAATTGTTAGACTGTTTATTTGAAGATTTTCTACTTTTTGTGATGTAATTGCTTATTGCTATAAACTTTCTTCTTAACACTGCTTTGTTCTATTCCATAGATTTTTAATATATTGGTGTTTCCATTTTTACTTGTTTCAGGAAATTTTAAAATTTTCTTCTTAATTTTTTCATTGATCTGTTGGTCAATCAGAAGCCCATTGTTTAATTTCCATGTTTATATCATTTCTAAAACTCCTCTTGTTATTGATTTCTAGTTTTATTCTACTGTGGCCAGAGAAGATAGCTCATATTATTTCATTTTTTGAATTTTTTAAAGATGTGTTTTGTGGCTTAATATATGTTCTATTCTTTAGAATGATCCACGTGTTGAGGAGAAGAATGTGTGCTCTGCAGCTCTGGGATGAAGTGTTCTGTAAATATCTATGAGGTCCATTTAGTCTATAGTGCAGATTAAGTCTGATGTTTCCTTACTGACTTTCTGTCTGAATGTCCTGTTCAATGCAGAAAGTGGAGTATAGAAGTCTTCAGTTATTATTGTATTGGAGTATAACTCTCTCTTTAGCTCTAAAAATATTTGCTTTATATATCTGGGGAGTCCAGTATTGGGTGCATATATATTTACGATTATCATGTCCTCTTACTGAGTTGACTCTTTATACAATTACCTTCTTTGTTGCTTTTTATGGTTTTTGTCTTAAAATCTATTTTGTCTATAAGAAGTATGCTAATTATAGTAGAAGCTACTCCTACATTTTATTAGTTTCCATTTGCATGGAATATCTCTTTACATACATTTATTTTCAGTCTATATATGTGCTTATGGGTGAAGTGTGTTTCTTGTAGGTAACAGATCATTGAGTCTTTTTTTGCAATCCACTCAACAACCACTCTCTGTCTTTTGATTGGAGAGTTTAGTTCATTTACATTCAACCTTATTATTGATCAGTAAGGAATTACCGTTGCCGTTTTGTTATTTGTTTTCTGGTCATAATGTAGTCTTTTCTTCATTTCTGTCTTCCTTTTTGTGAAGTTGATTTTTTTCTGGTGATCTGCTTTAATTTATTGTGTGTGTGTGTGTGTGTGTGTGTGTGTGTTTACTTTTTGTGTATCTGAGGTTTTTTGATCTGAATTTACCATGAGGCTTATATCACAAGTAAAATCTTATATCTCAATCCCAGCACTTTGGGAGACCAAGGTGGGCAGATCATCTGACATCAGGGGTTCGAGACCAGCCTGACCAATATGGAGAAACCCCGTCTGTACTAAAAATACAAAATTAGCTGGGCGTGGTGGTGCGTACCTGTAATCCCAACTACTCGGGAGGTTGAGGCAGAAGAATCGCTTGCACCCGGGAGGCAGAGGTTGCAGTGAGCCAAGATGGCGCCATTACAGTCCAGCCTGGGCAACAAGAGTGAAACTCCATCTCAAAAAAACAAAAGAAAACAACAACAACCAAAACCAATTTATATGTCATTATTTTAAATGGATAATGACTTAAAAGTGACTGCAAAAACAAAGAGAAAACTAATTCAAAATTCTGCACTTTCACTTAATTGCAATACTTTTTAACTATTTGTTGTTTCTATTTATATCTTATATTGTCTTTATCTTGAAAAGTTGTTGTAGTTATTATTTTTGATAGATTGATCTTCTAGTTTTTCTACTCAAGGTATGAAGAGTTTACACACCAAAATTACAATGTTATAATATTCTGTGGGGTTTTTGTCTGTGTGTACTTACTATTACCAGTAATTTTGTACCTTCAGATTATTTCTCATTTTATATGAACATCCTTTTCTTTCAGACTGAAGAACCCCCTATACCATTCCTTGTAGGACAGATTTGAAGTTGAGGAAATCCCTCAGCTTTTGCTTATCTGTGAAAATCTATATTTCACCTTCAAGTTTGAAGCATATTTTTGCTGGATAGACTATTCTAGGATAAAAGGTTTGCCCCTTCAGTAATTTAAATATGTCATGCCACTCTCTCTTGGCCTGTAAGGTTTCCATTGAGAAGTGTGCTGACGGAAATATTGTAGCTCATTTGTCTGTTATTCCTTTATTTTCTATTGTTGCGTTTAGGATCCTTTCTTTGTCCTTGATCTTTGGGAACATGATTATTAAATTCCTTCAGGTGGTCTTATTTGGGTTAAATCTGCTTGGTGGTCTGTAATCTTCGTGTGTTTAAATATTGATATCGTTTTCTAAGTTTAGGAAATTCTCTGTTGTAACATTTGAATAATTTTTTTAACCAGATCTCTATGTCCTCTTAAAGGCCAATAACTCTTAGACTTGCCTTTTTGAGGACTATACAACACTATATAACTCTAGTTGTTGATAGGACTATACAACACTATACAACACTACTCAGTTCTAGTTGTATAGGTGTGCTTCATTTTTTCTATTCTTTTTTTGTCTCCTCTCACTTTGTATCTTTAAATAGCCTGTTTTCAAGCTCACTAGTTATTTCTTCCACTCAATCATATCTGCCAAGAGACTCTGAAACATTCTTCATTTTGTCAATAGCATTTTCAACTCCAGAATTCCTGCTTAATTCTGTGTATTTCAATCTCTTTATTAAAATTATGTGATAGAATTCTGAATTTCTTCTTTGTGTTTTCTTGAATTTCTTTGAGCTTCCTCAAAACAGTTATTTTGAATTATCTCCCTGAAAAGTCACATATCTCTGTTTCTCCAGGATTGGTCCCTTGTACCTAATTCTTTAGTACATTTTGAGAGGTCATTTTTTCCCTGGAATGTCTTAGAACTTGTTGATGTTCTTCTGTGTCTGGGCATTGAAGAATTAGGTATTTATTGTAGTTATAATGTCTGCGCTTGTTTGTACTCATCCTTCTTGGGAAGACTTTCCATGTATTCGAAGGAACTTAGGTGTTGTGATCTAAGTCTTTGGCCACTGCCACTATATCACCTTTAGATGGCACTCCAAGCCCAGTAATGCTATGGCTCTTGGTGACTCATAGAGGTATTGCCTTAAGTGGTCTTGGTTAAGATCCCAGAATTCCCTGGATTATCAGGCAGAGAGTCTTGTTCTCTTCCCTTTCTTTCCCTCAAACAAATGGAGTCTCTCTCTCTCTGTGCTGAGCTGCCTGGAGCTGGGAGAGGGATGACACAAGCATCCCTGTGGCCACCATCACTGGTATTGTTCCGGGTGAGAGCTAAAGCCAGCTCAGCATTTGGTCTCCCCCAAGGCCCACAGTGAACACTGCTGGCCACCACGTATGTTTACTCAAGACACAAGGGGCCTACAATCAGCAGGTGGCAAATCCAGGCAGCTTAGTGTCCTTCCCTTTAGGATGGCAAGTTTCCTGTGGTCCCAAGTGTGTCTAGAGATACTATCCAAAAGCCAGGGCCTAGAAATGGGAAGTTTAGGAATCTACCTGGTGCTCTGTTCTACTGTAGCAGAACTGGCACAAAAGCCACAAGACAAAGTCTTTCCCACTCTTACCTCCCATTTATTCAAGCGATGAGGTTTCCCCCCATGGCCACTACAGCCCCTGGCCCACTGTAAATACTAGTTGGCTACCACCAATGTTTACTCAAGGTCCACGGGTTCTTCAGTCAGCTTGTGGTACATGCCATCATGCCTGAATCTCTCCCTTAAGGGTAGTGGGCTCTCTTCTGGCCAAGGGCAGGTCACAAAATTTTATGCAGGAACCAAAGCTTGGAATTGAGGACTCCAAGACATGCTTGGTGCTCTACCCCACTGTGGCTGAGCTGATGCTCAAACCAATTTTTGGTTCTTATGAGGATGCTTTTATGTGTGAATTGTTACTCAATTTGGGGTTCCTATGGCGGGGAGATGGGCACTCACTATAGAATTTTTCAGTCATCTTGCTCTGCCCTGTCTCCAATTTTTTTTTACACTTAAAATCATTTGCATCTTCCATTTTTAATTCCTGGACAATAAGCCATATGTATTTCATATGATTTATTCAATAATTCTAATTTTGAACTGTCACATTGTTTCCAACATTTTTTTATATAAAATGATGCAACAAACATTATTGTGTATAAATATTATTGTGAGTTTATGAATATCCCCTTAAGATAGATGTCACAGAGTGATACATTATGTGAAATGGTATGAATATTATATGTAGTATTTTGGAAAGGCTAGAAAACATAGCATCCCTACCAGCATTGCAAGAATTTTATTTTTATCTACATGCAATCAATTTCCATAATACAATTTGGTTAGGCTTTGCTGATATCATAGTTAAAATTTAATCTTATTGTTTTAATTTGCATTTTGTTGATTACCAGTGAAGCTGAAATTTTCATATATATATATATATATATATATATATATATATATATATATATAAATTTGCATTTCCTCTGTGGTTGCTTTATCTATTTGACTACTGAGTGATAGAATTTTCTTATGAATCAGTAAATCTTTCTAAAGAAAGAGGACTAAGCACTTTTGATATTTTTTGAAAAATAATTTTCCTGGCATGTATTCATTTTTAATAAAAATATATAAATTTTATGTAGCTAAAGCCATTTTAGACATATTTTGTCAGATCTTTCTTGGAATAATATTACTTTCCTTTTCAATAAACTGAAAAAGCAGAATGGAAATGCTCAAATTAGACATTAGCAAGATTGGATATCAACCGAGTCTGTGATAAAAACCAAGTCTATAAATATTTTAATTTATAACATATAATTGCATGTTTATTTGCAAAACTTTTGTACTGGAGTTAATATCTTTACTTTGAGTCTGAGTCCACTGTTTGGGGTTCCTTATTGTCTTTCTTGCATAAACCACACCCAAAATGTATCCTTTTTAATTTGCACACTAAGTTCTTGATAGAGGGAAAGGAATCTAATGAAAATTGTGAAGTAATCAAGTATAGATTTCTAAGGCTTTAAAATACACATATCTTAGTATTTTATATTGTCATTTTTTAAAGTTTCATGTAGTTACTTATTTGTATAAGTCACTGAATTTAATTATATATAAAGTAATTTTCTTTTGCACTCATATTTCATTATATTAAACAAAACTCATACACACAGATGTAAGAATAACCCAAACTGACTCTTGACAAACATACAGCTTCATTGATGGAAAAGAAAATTTAGTTGTAAAGACTATTCTGTCAATTGTAAGAATTCAACAAGCCTATTTCATAGGAATAAATTAAAAGATGTTCTGAAACTATTAATGTAAATTTTCCTTCAATGGTTATTATATTACACGTGACTTTCCCATTGCTCAGAATTTTAAGTTTGACATTGTAATGACCTAAAGTATTCTATTCTATTCTATTCTAGTGTATTTTAATCTATCACCACCTCTTTGGTCTCTATCTTCAAAATATTTTTAGCATGTGAACATTTTATCTCACCCTCACTGTGACAATCCCTCAATGACACAAGCCACCATCATATTTTCCCTGGACTATTGAGAGAGCCTTCTAACTAATCTACCCATTTCTATTCTTGCCCTCTATTTTTCCATCACGAAATAAGACATCATTGTTAAACATGTCAAAACACAGTCTTCCTCTTTCAAAACCATACCATATATCTCAGAGTAAATTTCTCTAAGTCCCTACATTATTTTCCATCCTATCTACCTCCCTGCCCTCCCAAACATGTCTCTTACCCACCTCTTTTTCACTTGTTCTTTTCCAGATCCACTAGTGTCTATTTATTGCTCAGATTCCCAAGTGTGAGCTGACTTTTAAGTCTGTTTTATTGTTTACTCTGATTGAAATGCTTTTCCCCAGATATTGCTAGGTATGTTAACTTATTTTTTTAGGTTATCATTTAAGGCAGGATAAATAACCCCCATCATCCCCACGAAAATGTCCAATACTAATCCCCAGAACTTGCATATAATTTATATGCTAAACATGGCTCTGCAGATGTGAATAAATTAAAGGTTTTGAGAAGGGGAGATTATTCAGGATTACCAAGGTAAGCTCAGTGGTAATGACAAGGCTCTTATTAGAGGGAGACGGGAAGGTCACATAAGGCTATGTGACTACTGAAGCAGAAAGATAGAGAGGGAGACTGCAAGATGCCATTGTTGGCTTTGGAAAATGAAGGTTGGGTCTGCAAGCAAAGGGGTGCAGGTGGCCTTTAGAAGGTAGAAAATATAAGGAAAATGATTTTTTCCTAGAGCCTGCTGACCCATTTTAGAACTTCTGATCACCTGAGAAACTGGAAAATAATGCACTTGTGTTTTTTAAAGCTATACATTTTGTGTTAATTTGTTACAGCACCAATAGGAAACTAACGTGCAGTCAAATGTGACTGCAGCAAAGAGGTTCTTAATGCTCTATATGCGCACATTCCTCCCCGCTCCATGTAGCACTAACTGTCCACTCTATAACCCATGTTATATTTCTTCAGAGGACTGATTCCACCACATGTTCTAGAAATACTTTTTGTTTATTGTCTATTTTCCTCTAAAGGCAGGGCCCTTTGTTGAAAATCTTTCCTTGCCTTATTATCAGCGTTAATACTGGGTCCGGTTAATAGTAGATACTCATTGAATATTGGGTGAATATAATTTCCAGAACAGTTTTATAGGTGAATAAACTTCAGTTCAAGGAGTTTTATAAATATACAAATGACTTAACCAAACTTGAGTCCTTCATCTTTTTATTTGAAGATTGGTTTTCTTTCTCTGTATAAAAGCTACCTTACCTCATAATCCATAGCTAGTAAAATCTGAGCAGTCATATAAAAATGGTATATCTCTATATGAAACTATTTGAGAAAATATATTTGGTTCAGCAACTGCCCAAATAAGTTCAAGTTCATCTTTCTTCAGTTTTCAGAAGGATTTAAAGGGATGAAAAAACATTATCTGCAATACGATACTGTGACGGTGACAATGGGTGTTCTGATCAAATGCCTCGATGGCATTTACAGGCAATTGATTAAAATGGGGAATTTCTGTTCAACATAGGATAGAGACATGGTGCAGGAGATTAAATGCCTGTATTTGCAGTGCATGCTGACATGTCTTGGTGGAATTATTATAGAAGTAGCCCTGGATAATCAAAGGAAGGTCACAGCACATCAGCCTGAATATCCTTCATGACACACCATCACCAATCATAAGTGAATGATCTCCCATTCAAGAGAAGGCTTACTCCCATACAAGTTAGATTAGATTTATACCACAATATACTGGACAGAGAGGAAGAATAAGTGAACAAAAGAGAAGTAGAAATTAGCCAAGAAGATGCATGGTAG
The DNA here is from genome assembly GCF_002776525.5 of Piliocolobus tephrosceles. Lineage (NCBI taxonomy): Eukaryota > Metazoa > Chordata > Mammalia > Primates > Cercopithecidae > Piliocolobus > Piliocolobus tephrosceles. Next base: position 12,761 of record NW_022314153.1, read on the forward strand.
AAAATATTGTCAGAGAACAGTGAGATTAAAAAGCACTTGGTGAAAATATAGTTAGTAAAGAGGTAGAATCATAATTTCTAAAAGTTCTGAAAGAATAAAATGGAATGAGAAAAACTTTCCCATTGCTGGGAGTAAGGAAAAAATTAAATTTATCTGCAGAGCAGGCTTGGAGTAGAGGACCAAAGACTGTGATGCTTTGGGAAAATGTATATTAAGGTGTCTGTTTACCAAGAGTTAGTTGTATCTATTCCAAATCCATATATGCCAGTTTTACTTAATAAGCAGTTTGGTTTAGTGGAAAGATTTAGTGACAATTCAAACTGGGTTAAAACTCAAATCCCTAGCTGTAGGATCTGAGTTGTTTGTTTGTTTGTTTTGCAGCCTCTGTAATAGATATATGGCTGCATGCTCCAAATTGTTGCTAAAGTAATTAAATGAGATAAAAATATACCTGGCACAATTTTCTGTATCTAGAATATGATCATTATTGGTTGTTTCATTCAGGATGCCAACAGAAAACTCAGAATTCACTCAATGCAGAGGATGAAGAAAGCTCAAAGAAAAGAGAATAATAAAAAAATGGAGAGGCATTGCCAATTACCACCTTTCAATTGAAAAAGGAAAAATTGTAGGCATGTGAAATCCAGTACTCTGTAGGCACTGGGCTTTAGGTGAAGAAACACAGCAACTGCTAACTGCAGCATGTCAGGAAGGAAACAGGCAAACGAATATCCAATCATGCTAGACCCCTAAGCTTGTCCTTTCAGCCTCCAAAACTGTCAGAAAAAAATTTTCGTTGTTTATTTAAGAAATCTACAACTTGTCTATATCGTTAGCCTATTTTTCTATTAGAGAGTTTGTCGCTTTCTCTTTCTTTTTTTTTTTTTTTTTAATACAGTTTCTCGCTCTTGTCCCCCTGGCTGGAGTGCAATGGCAGGATCTTGGCTCACTGCAACCTCTGTCTTCCAGGTTCAAGCGATTCTCTTGCCTCAGTCTCCCGAGTAGCTGTGATTACAAGCATGCGCCAGAATGCCTGGCTAATTTTTGTACTTTTAGTAGAGATGGGGTTTGGCCAGGCTGGTATCAAACTCCTGACCTCAGGTGATCCGCCCACCTTGGTCTCCCAAAGCGTTGGGATTACGGGCGTGAGCCTCCATGCCTGGCCAAGCTTGTTACTTTCTTGCTGATGTGATGAAATGCTAATCCTTCAGAGATTATATACAACACTCCTTCCTTATTTGCATTTTTAATTATATTGTCTTTTGTTGAACACAAGCTTTGTTTTTATTTAGTCCAATTTACCTCTTGTCCTTTGTGTGGATGTTTTCTTCTTCAAGAAAACTTGTTCTATCTTACAAACACATTACATATGGTTTCATTTTTGGTTTCTCTATTCTGTTTCATTGCCTTTTTCTATAGTCATATCACATAGTTTAAATTAATATAATGTTACAGTAAATGTGGCTATCACAAGATTTAAAAAACTCCCTTTTTTGTTTTATTTTTTCAATATGGCCTTAGCTTTACTCTTCCACATGTATTTTTATAATCATTTTTAATAGCACTCTCCAATACTTTTAGGCATTTTAAATGAACATTCCTAAAACCTGCAGATTAACTTCTGGAGAAATTATGTAATGCATCCCTGGAATGTTGAACAATCCCAAATGTGAAGTTGGCGTGGTTCTCTATTATGTCCTCTTCTATATCTCTTTTTTTAAAAATGCAGTTTGATAATTAGCTCTACAGAATTTTATATATATCTGCCTAGTTTTAGTCCTAACATATTAAGAATAAAGAATTGATTTCTGGTTGAAATAAATGCTATTTATTTTAGATATTGCTCTTGTGTCCAGCAACCCTACTATTACAATACTTTGAAAACTTAAATGAACAAAGACAACTCCAAAAAAGAAAAGTATAGGTTAATTTTGCTAATAAATATGAACACAACAATATTATGCACAATTAAAATCCAAGAGTATATTGAAATAAATAATACCACATAACAAATTGGATGAAGGAAGATAGTTAATATTAGTACATCTCTCAGTGCAATGCATTATATTAACAATATAAAGTACAAAACCTCATCCTAGATGTGATTTCTTCCTTTATCTCTTTAGTATTTTGAATGTAAGAAAAAAATTAGATTAAGTTTTTATATTATTAATCTTTTAACATTATTTCTTTATTTCTCATGTATTGATAGTTTAAAATGTGTTCAATTTGTGATTTTGTCTCAGAGAAATTCTGAATTATTTTTAGAGTAATAATTACTACCTATATAAAGACTATGGACACCTGCAGCTCTCATCTAGCTGGTCTTCATGAAGATTTTCTGTATCTAGCAAAAGGGGCAATCAGTAAACCTTCATGATATGAATTTCTAGTGAACCTGATATAACATCATCCACACTTTGTCACAACTTGAACCTCCTTGGGAGACCCTTCCATATTATTTGTCTTAACTGAGAGTGAGAAAAGGAAATCAGAAACATTTGCTTAATCTTCAAAACTCACTGGATCCTTTCAACATTCTAACACTAAAATGTTTACTTGAGAATAGAAAAGTTTTTTTAAAAAATTCTAGTATGTTCACTCCCATTTTATATACTGGACACTCTGCTAATTACTGTATATATGATCTCACTTAACATTCACTTAAAATTGAAGGGTATGTATGTCAGATGGTTTTAAGGATAATAAAGACCAGAAAGATTTAGGGTTATTACATAGTCAAAATCACTCAGCTTTTGGATGAAGTTGAGAATGACAGTCATGTCTGTCTGATTTCAAAGTTCAGATTCATTCAACTACATAATTCATTTCAGATATAAGAGAAGAAGTAAATATTGATAGCAGAAGTCTATTCAATAATGATATTGAGATAATTCTTGTTTCTATAAAGGGCTATATAAACCTAGGTACTCGATCGTATTTGTCGAATTAAAGAATGTTGAGGCATATTTCACCAATTGACTTGGTACTAATTTATAGACCAAAGCAGAAACAATTAAACTTTTACTGAATTTAAAATGTGAAATTCTACTAGATGCCTGTAGCATCAATACAATATTGAAAAACATATTCAATAATGCCAAATAAGCTACAGGAATTCCTCAGTGTTCTGGGTTATTGCTTGGGGCCTCAGAAGGAAATAAATTTTTCTCCAAAGTATTACCTATGCCTATTACTGTAGATTATTAATCAAAACTGCAGTAATACAGACACAGAGTCAACTAGACAAAGAGTCAGAGAGCACTAACATCTCCTGACCAGTCGCATAGTGCCAAAATCAGGAAGTTGTATATTTGAAGTACATGATAGAGAAACAAATTCATTGTGAGGAATAAAATTGGACATCTACACATGAAAACCAAAAACTATGTGTAGCTATTAATAAGTGTCTTGTTGTGAGAAAGTAACATGCCATGTCAGGGTAACTTGGGAGAAGATACCATTGAGTACATACAACATGAACAGAATGTTTAGAAGGAGGGAACTACAGATGAGAATTAAAGTCTATCCTGTGTCTTCCTGGATTTAATTTGTTTTTCTTAGTAATTAATATAGGTGAACATTTTCGTGTTTGTTGCCTTTGGATATTGCCTTTTCTAAAGTATCACATACAGCTTTTTATATTCAATCTTTTTATTTTAAGTTATTATGAGTACATAGTTGTGCATGTTTGTGGAGCACATGTGATATTTTGATACAAGCTTACAATGTATAATGATCAAATCAGTAAAATTGGAGTATCTGTCACCTCAAGCATTTATCATTTCTTTGCATTATGAATATTCCAATTACATGCTTAAAAATGATTTTATAAATTTAGGGGTATAAGTGCAGTTTTGTTCATGGATATATTGCATAGTGGTGAAGTTTGTGGTTTTAGTGTAACCGTAACCAAGCATTGTACATTGTGCCTGTTAAGTAATTTCTCCTCCCTTACCCTCCCTTACCCGGCTGCCTCCAAGTCTCCAAGTATCCAATGTCTATTATTCTACACTGTATCACTCTATGTCTATGTGTACATTATGTAGTTCCAACTTACAAGTAAGAACATGTGGTGTTTAACTTTCATTTTCTGAGCTACTTCACTTTAGTCAATGACCTCCAGACTATAATTTTCTGCGTTACTTCACTTAAGAGTGTGCCTCAAATTCCATGCATGTTACTGCAGAAGACCAGATTTCATTCTTTTTTATGACATTCCTTTTAATGGCTGTATATACACCACAATGGAATATTACTCAGCCTTAAAAAATAATGTGATAGATAGATAGATACATATATATTAATTAATACATATATCCTAGCTGTATGTTTATGGATGACTACATGAAGAAAATGGGAGATGTACATATATCTAAATCTAGATATATATAAGAGAGATATATATAGATATGTCTATCTAGATATAGATATACATACATCAATATCTAGATATAGATATATGTATCTGTATCTATCTATAGATATATATCACATTTTCTTTATGCAGTCATCCATTGATGAGCACGAGTTTGATTTTATATCTTTGCTGTTGTGAATAGTGCTGCTATAAACAAACATATGAATGCAGGTATCCATTTTACGAAATAATTTCTTTTATTTTTGGGTAGATATTCAGTTGCGGAATTGCTGGATTGAATGGTAGCTTTATTTTTAGTTCTTTGAGAAATATCCATGTTGTTTTCTATTGATATGTCACTAATTTACATTTCTACCAACAAACTATATGCATTCCCTTTTCTCTTTGTCCTTGCCAACATCTTTTTTTTTAACTCTATAATAACAGCCATTCTTAATGTGTAAGATGGTATCTCGTTGTTTTATTTGCATTTTTTCTGATTAGTGAGGTTAAATATTTTTCATATTTTTATTGACCATTTAAATGTCTTCTTTTGAAAAATGTCTGTTCATATCCTTTGCCCACTTTTTAATGGGATTGTATTTTTGTTGTTGAATTATGTGAGTTTCTTGTAGAATCTGGATATTACTCCCTTGTGGAGTGCATAGTTTGCAATTATTTTCTTCTATTCTAAAGACTATCTGTTCATTCTTTGGATGGCTCCTTTGTGCAGGAGCTTTTCAGTTTAATTAAGTTATGTTTGTCAATTTTTGTTTTTGTTATTTGTGGTCTTAGTCATGAATTCTTTGCCTAGGCCAGTGTCCAGAGGAATTTTTCTTAGATATTCTTCTAGTATATAGTTTCATGTCTTATAGTTAAATCTTTAATCCATCTTGAATTTGTTTTTGTATATGGTGAGAAATATAGGTCCAGCTTCATTCTTCTGCATATGGCAATCCAATTTTTTCAAGTGGATTTATTGAACAGAGTAACCTTTCCTCAGTGTGTGTTTCATCAGCTTTGACAAATATAGGTTGACTGTAACCATGTGCTCTTTGACAAACATAGGTTGACTGTAACCATGTGGTGTTATTTCTGGGTTTTTTGTTTTGTTTCATTGATCTATGTGTCTAGTTTTATACCACCACCACGCTGTTTTGGTTACTACACTCTTGCAGTATAATTTAAAGTCAGGTAATGTGATGCCTCTAGCTTTGTTCATTTTTCTCAGGATTGCTTCCACTTTTTAAATTATTTTGAAATATACAATACATTATTTTTAAGTAGAGTTGTCCCATTGTGCTACTGAACACTACATCTTATTCTCTCTCTCTAATTGTATGTTTGTGCTTATTATCTATCCCCTTTTTATCCTGTCTCATCACTTTTGCCTTCTTTTGTATTGAGTTGTATATTTTTAAAACTTAAAATGAAGAAGTTATTATTATAATTTGGATATGTTACTTCGTAAATGATGTCAATTTTTCTACCCACTTTATCACTTGCTTTTATACTGTTTAATGTGTTTTTGATAGACAGGGGTCTGAATTTTCATGCAGTATTATACAGCAAGTATTTTTGATGGGCAGTACTTTTATATAGCAGATCATGAAGATGCTTTCCAGTGTTTTTTTTTTTTTCCCCCAGAATATTACTCTGTATGTGATGTGTATGTGTGTGCTTAACTTTTTACACTTAATTTTATGGTCCATTCAAAATTGATTTTTGTTTGTAGAATGATTTTTATTTACAGAATATCATGAGTTATTCTTTTCCCATTGGGATATCCAAGTAACCCAGAAACTTAATTGAAAAGATGACTCGAACAAACATCTGCAAGATGGCCGAATAGGAACAGCTCCAGTCTCCATCTCCCAGCGCGAGCGACACAGAAGACCGGTGATTTCTGCATTTTCAACTGAGGTACTGGGGTCATCTCACTCAGGAGTGCCGGACAATCGGTGCTGGTCAGCTGCTGCAGCCTGACCAGCGAGAGCTGAAGCACGGCGAGGCATCGCCTCACCTGGGAAGCTCCAGGGGGAAGGGAGTCCCTTTTCCTAGCCAGGGGAACTGAGACACACAACACCTGGAAAATCGGGTAACTCCCACCCCAATACTGCACGGTAAGCACACCGGCACACTAGGAGAATATACCCCACACCTGGCCGGGAGGGTCCCATGCCCACGGAGCCTCCCTCCTTGCTAACACAGCAGTCTGTGGCAATCTAACCGCAAGGCAGCAGCGAGGCTGGGGGAGGGGCACCCGCCATCGCTGAGGCTTAAGTAGGTAAACAAAGCCACTGGGAAGCTCAAACTGGGTGGAGCTCACAGCAGCTCAAGGAAACCTGCCTGTCTCTGTAGACTCCGCCTCTGGGGACAGGGCACAACTAAAAAATAACAGGGGAAGCAGCAGAGGCCAGTGCAGACGCAAATGACTCTGTCTGACAGCTTTTTTTTTTTTTTTTTTTTTTTTTTTTTTTTTTTTTTTTTTTT
>NW_022314153.1:19713-20118 GCF_002776525.5 Piliocolobus tephrosceles
TGCTTTGCTAATTTTTATTTTGTATTTTTTGTACAGAAGGTTTTGGACATGTTGCCCAGGCTGGTCTCAAGCTCCTTTGCTCAGGCAATCCACCTTCCTTGGCCTCCCAATGTGCAACACATACTTTATAATAAGACAAACACACATTTTGGTAGAGAATGAAGAAAGAATAGCTAATAATTGCAGAGTAAAATACTGGCTAGCAAGGCAAGAAAAAAAGGAGAAGAGCTTGAAAATAGGTTAATTGTATCGATTTTCCTTAGGCTCATAGAAGATTTTAAATAAGATTAATAAAGTAAAACCCACAAGACAGTTTCCTGAGTGTCTTTTGGTTCTCAGCCTTTTGTAGTCACAAGTTCCTTTCATTTTTAAGCAAAATTGCTCAAAGTTACGCATGCACTGCTC
>NW_022314154.1:0-1085 GCF_002776525.5 Piliocolobus tephrosceles
AAATGTGTCCCAGAGATTCTGGTATGTTGTATCTTTGTTCTCATTGGTTTCAAAGAACATCTTTATTTCTGCTTTCATTTCGTTATGTACCCAGTAGTCATTCAGGAGCAGGTTGTTCAGTTTCCATGTAGTTGAGCGGTTTTGATTGAGTTTCTTAGTCCTGAGTTCTAGTTTGATTGCACTGTGGTCTGAGAGACAGTTTGTTATAATTTCTGTTCTTTTACATTTGCTGAGGAGTGCTTTACTTCCAATTACATGGTCAATTTTGGAATAAGTGCGATGTGGTGCTGAGAAGAATGTATATTCTGTTGACTTGGGGTGGAGAGTTCTACAGATGTCTATTAGGTCCGCTTGGTGCAGAGATGAGTTCAATTCCTGGATATCTTTGTTAACTTTCTGTCTCGATGATCTGTCTAATGTTGACAGTGGAGTGTTGAAGTCTCCCATTATTATTGTATGGGAGTCTAAGTCTCTTTGTAAGTCTCTAAGGACTTGCTTTATGAATCTGGGTGCTCCTGTATTGGGTGCATATATATTTAGGATAGTTAGCTCTTCCTGTTGAATTGATCCCTTTACCATTATGTAATGGCCTTCTTCATCTCTTTTGATCTTTGATGGTTTAAAGTCTGTTTTGTCAGAGACTAGGATTGCAACCCCTGCTTTTTTTTGTTCTCCATTTGCTTGGTAGATCTTCCTCCATCCCTTTATTTTGAGCCTATGTATGTCTCTGCATGTGAGATGGGTCTCCTGAATACAGCAGACTGATGGGTCTTGACTCTTTATCCAGTTTGCCAGTCTGTGTCTTTTAATTGGAGCATTTAGTCCATTTACATTTAAGGTTAATATTGTTATGTGTGAACTTGATCCTGTATTGTGATATTAACTGGTTATTTTGCCCATTAGTTGATGCAGTTTCTTCCTAGCCTTGATGGTCTTTACATATTGGCATGTTTTTGCAATGGCTCGTACCTGTTGTTCCTGTCCATGTTTAGGGCTTCCTTCAGGGTCTCTTGTAAGGCAGGCCTGGTGGTGACAAAATCTCTAAGCATTTGCTTATCTGTAAAGAATTTTATTTCTCCTTCACT
>NW_022314155.1:0-7052 GCF_002776525.5 Piliocolobus tephrosceles
AAGCTCAGAAGACTAATAGGGCATGAGAAAAATCAAAAAGGGCAATATCATAGAAGCCAAGGGAGCAATCTATTTTGTGAAAATATTTGGGGAAAGGGGTTACAAAACTAACGAATGCTTTAAGAGATCAAGCCAAAGAAAGATAAATATAGAGATAAGAGGTCATCCGTATTGAAAGCAGTTTCAGAGAAGGGTTGAAAATAGAAACAAACAAAAAAGGTGAACTAAAAAGGACTTTAGATTGTTCTGAGGGCAAATGCCTATTACGATCATGAGTACAACTCAATACTAAAGTTTGGTACAGCAGCAAGTTTTAATTCTGGAAGTGAATTAAAACTTGGATTACGTCTGAGGTGTACCCCACACTCACAAGAGCAACATAATTACCTAAAGACAATTGTTCCTATTGAAGTCCTCAGACTTCCAAGGGGAACGATGTATCAAATATGAGTGCAAGTGAATTATCAGCAAATAGTCAAGGATACAAATCACCGTGAGTGAGCATCAACAGAAAAACACTTCTTGAAAACTTCAAAGATTGACATTTTCCAAAAAGAATACCAAACGGTTACATATAAATAAGTAAAAATTAAAATACGGGATTACAAAAAGATCAAACACAAAAAGAATTCCAAACACAAATAGCCACAGTTGAAAATAAAAAAATCAGAACTCTAAAAATTTAATAGAGGCTCAGGCCTGTAATCCCAGCACTTTCGGAGGCCCAGGAGGGAAGATCACATGAGGCCAGGAGTTTGAAACCAGCCTGGGCAACATGGGGAAACACGATCACTAAAAGAATACAAAAAATTAACTGGGAACTATGCCTGGTAGTCTCTGCTACTAAGGATGCTGAGGTGGGAGGATCACCTGATTTCAGGAGGTCAAGGATCCAGTGAGCCATGATCGTGATTGCAACACTGCACTCCAGCCTGAGTGATAGAGTAAGACCCTGTCTCAAAGAAAGACTAAAAGAAAAAAGAAAGAAAAAAAGATAAAAGAGGAGTGGAATGAGACCGTGAAACAGAATGAAAAGCATCCTAACCTATACATGAAGGAAAATAATACATGATACAGGTGATTTTGCAGACCTCTTAGGACACTTTCATAAATGATGCTGAGACAAATTATAGTCACATGAGGAAAAATACAATACTGCTACTTCAAAACTATACCACATGTATTCAACAAAATCTTATTGTGCAATTACCATGTGCTAGGCACTGCATTTATTAATAGGCATTCAGCAAAGAGAGGTACAGCCTTCTGAAAGTAGTATTGTACTACTTTCAGCTCTCTGAACAAGGTGTTCTCATACCCTCTCACTCTTCTGTGCATTTGTCTATGCCATTTTGTTTTCCAGAGATGTACTACTACATCTAGCTTTGTCCTTGCACAGAAATCTTTTCTCAACTTTTTTAAACTCAGTTGAAGTATTGTCTCTCCTGTGAGTTAAGCAGAGACAACTTCCTCTCCCTTTTGTTTTGTTATTTTCCAACTTTTATTTTAAGTTCACAGGTGCATGTGCGGAATGTGCAGTTTCTTGCATAAGTAAAGGTGTGTCATGGTGGTTTGGGCATGTATCTTCCCATCACCCGGGTATTAAGCCCAGCATCCATTAGCTATTCTTCCTGATGCTGTCTCTCCTTCACCCGCCCCACCCTCCAACAGGCCCCAGTATGTGTTGCTTCCTCCCATGTGTCCTTGTGTTCTCATTATTCAGCTCCCACTTGTAAGTGAGAACATGCAGTATCTGGTTTTCTGTTTCTGTGTTAGTTTGCTGAGGATAATGTCCTCCAGTTCCATCCATGTCCCTGCAAATGACATGATCTCATTCCTTTTTATGGATGCGTAGTATTTTATGGTATATCTGTACCGTATTTTCTTTATCCAGTCTATCATTTATGGACATTTATGTTGAGTCCGTATCTTTGCTGCCATGAATAGGGCTGCAATGACATACACAAGCATGTATTTTTATAAGAAAACACAGAGAATCCCAGTAAGGTACTCCACAAGAAAATCATCCCTAAAACATTCTTATTGTCACACAGCACTTACTCCTCTCCCTTTCTATACAGCTCTCTTAAAAATGTTGATTAACATCTTTTCCTTACTTTGCTATGTCTCCACTAAAATGTAGTTTCATTGAGTCTAGAGAATTTTATACTTCCCTAAGATTTACAATGATTTTAAATTCTTAAATGGAATAAAATTGTAAAAAACTCAAAAGCAAACACAGACTTAATGTATTGATTCTTTTCAAATTATTCTAAATTATAGGTAGTTTGGGTTTGTTAAGTAAAATTGTATTAGAGAAAATTATTTAATATATGAACAGGAAAGTCCAAAATGCCAGAATAGTAATAGGAAACAAATGATGATAATGAAAGGCTTTGAGTTTGGTTTTGGTCATGTAATTTGCTTTGGCCAGTAGGATATTAGCAGAAAAACCTCAAACAAGGAGCTGAGATATACTAGGATGACAGGTGTTTCTTCTTCCATAACTATTAGCATAAAATGGCCTGGTGAGCTCACGTGTATGGTTTTTATTTTTTCTTTGCTTGTTTTTGTTCTTTGAAAATGCAGGTTTATATATAATAACTCCTTGCAGGTAATAGGATTCTGACTAAAAGGCTCTATTGAACTGTGACTTATCTCTCTGCATGGAATTTGCAAATGCTAATGAACTTACATATTTTTCTTATGTGCCTCACAGACATCCAGTTCACTTTGCTCCCACCTGATTTTCAAACACAAAACAAAACAAAAACCAAACTTCTAGCCCTTGACTGGCCTGAAGTAGGGCTTATTTACTTAGCCAAAAATGTTCACCTCTGACAGTCACACATAAGTCCCAAACCAAAGCCATGCCAGCCAAGATTCTAACTCAGGAGTAGCCTATGCCTCTGAGCCTGGCAGCAGATTTGCTTTGATTATTAAGCACAGTTCTGTAGCCTGGCAGAGCACTCACTGAAGCCACCAGAATCGGTCTGCAAAAAATTGAAGAAGTTTTGTCTGAATCACAGGTGCAACAAAAAGTGAAAGACAGCCCTGGGTGAAAAAAAAATGAGGTCACGGCAAGAAAGGAGTTTCCTCAAGTTACTAAAAAAACTCAAATACGATGAAAAAGTAAATCAAAGAGCCCTAACATAATTTCTGAAGACATCAGTGCTCTAGTGACATGGCAGTTCAGTTTATTAGAACACAGTGATAATGAGGCCATGCTTTAGAGTCCTGATTGTCCTTCTTACTTTGGCAGTGCTCCAACACCGTGGACTTCACCCCTACCCCAAATCAGTAGCCATGAAATATTTGATGTCAGTTACAATGGAACCGGGTGAAAGAGGGTTGATGGAACAGTGAAAATTCATCACTGACCACTGAAAAATGAGGTCAAGGTACAGGCTCTATTGACGGAGCCTGTGAGAGGTTGAATAAACTCATTTCAGGATAAGAACACAATTTTACAGAGCTGAGGACTCATCAATTGTCAATTTTTTTTCTCTCACCATTCTTTGTTAATGTTGTTTATTTCATAATGTATTTGCTAATAGGGAATACTTAATTATAGGCTTCTCTGTGACCTTAAAAACTAGGTTTTCTAAGGAAGGGGAGTCATTCATACTCCAAATACAAGAATTCAAAAATGGATGCTTAGTAGGAAATACTTCATTTTTTATTCTTAATTTTTTTCTATTTATTTTTAACTGACAAATAATGATTGTATGCATTTATGAGGTAAAATGTGATGTTTTGGTACATGTTTACAATGTAGAATGATTAAATCAGGGTCATTAACAAATCTATCGCCTCATATGCTTACCATTTTTTAATGGTGAAACATTTAAAATCTGTTTTAGCAATTTTGAAATATAAAATGACTCATTATTTATTATAGTCACCATTCTGTGCAATAATTCACCAAAGCTTATTCGCCCTGTCTAAATGAAACTTTGTTCCTTTTGACTAACATCTCCCCCTTTGTCATTCACCCTCTTCCCTAAGTCTCTGGTGACTGTTAGTACAGTCTCTATTTTATGAGTTCAACTTCTTTAGATTACACTTATACATGAGATCATACAATATTTGCCTTTCTGTGCCTGACTTATTTCACTTAATATCCTCCAGTTTCATCCATGTTATCACAAATGAGAGGATTTCCCACCCCACTTTAAGGCTGAAGAGTATTCCAATGTGGACATATACCACATTTTCTTTATCCATTCATCTGATGATGGACACCTACGTTGATCCCATAACTTAGCTCGTGTGAACAATCCTGCAATAAACATGGGAGTGCAGATGTCTCTTTGACATACTGGTTTCCTTTCTTTTAAGTAAGTATCCAGAAGTAGGATTGTTGAATCATACAATAATTCTGTTTTTAGTTTTTTGAGGAAACTCCATACTGTTTTCCATATGGTTGTCTTAATTTACATTCCCACCATCAGTACATGAGAGTTCCCATTTCTCCATAACTTCATCAACACTTGTTATCTTTTATCCTTTTGACAACTGTCATTCTAAAAGGTGTGAGGTGATGGATATCTCATTGTGTCTTTAATTTGTATTTCCCTGATAATTAACGATTATGAGCATTTTTTAATATATATGCCTTGGGAACTTATATGTCTTCTTCTGAGAATTGTCTACTTAAGTCCCTTGCCCTTTTTTGATTGGGTTAATTGAATTCTTGCTATTTAGTTGTAGGAAATACTTCATTATTGGGGATGATACAGTGAGAAACTTTTATAATAATGAGATATATTTATTTCATATATCAATTAAATATTTAAACACCAGTTCTAAGTTCCTTTTTACTTGGCTATTGTATGCATACTTTTATACACAAACTATTACTTGGATAAAAACTTAACCCTTTATTATAACATATGGAGTACCACAAAGTGTGAAATAAAACATGATATAGTCAAGGTAATATAACTTGGTAACTTTTAAATATGTTGGTTGCTCCTTAAAAAACCAACAAGTCTATGACTGAGACTTTCATGGACAAAATAAAGTCATTCTAGGGATTTATAATTCTATATAGAACCAAGAAATCTAAAAAAGGATATTGAACAAAATAATACTACAATGCAAAGTGTGGGGAGAGAGAGAATTTATGAGTTCAAATAATCATGAGAATAAAAAACTCAATTTTTTTTTCTCAAATAGTCTTCCTCCAAAGTGGCACTGACCTGACAATCACCCAAATCTAGAAGAAACCCCCATACCAAGGAAGTATACACACATGTTCAAGTGGTCAACACACAATTTTAAACATTCAATAAGCTAAATGCCTACAATTAAATATGCCATCAAGAGGGAAATGTAATGGATACAAATTATCATTATCAAGTTTCTTAATTATGTGCAGTTATGAAATAAAAAATTAACTTATGCCTATAAATTAGAAAATGAAGATGAATTCTAGAATGATACAGAAACAAAAAGATGACTATCAATGAATGAAGAAAAATTATCTTGAACAACAAATATTTTAGATCATTGAAACTGTTTCAAGAAAACTCTCATGGACATGTTGAAGTCTAAAAAACTTGTATCAGGAAAATAAACAAAAGGGAAATATTAGAAACATTTAAGTTTCTAATACGTTCTATTTAGAATTTGCCTCATGTTTAGTTAGCCATCATAATTTGCTTAATTTAGCTGACAGCAAACTGATGAAAAAAGAACACATAAGTGAAGAAACATTTTCATCACTCCAAAAATGGCAATTCACAGGCACCCATCGTAGACATTTAATAAGTGCTGGTTAGAATATATATAATATATGAGCTTAAAAAAGTACTTTTAAAAGTTACTTTTAAAATTAAGGAATTGCAGAAAAGATATTAAAAGTTCTACACGACACAGCTAAAAAATAACAGGGGAAGCAGCAGAGGCCTGTGCAGACCCGAATGACTCTGTCTGACAGCTTTGAAGAGAGCAGTGGATCTCCGAACACGGAGGTTGAGATCTGAGAAGGGACAGACTGCTTGCTCAAGTGGGTCCCTGACCCCTGAGTAGCCTAACTGGGAGACATCCCCCACTAGGGGCAGTCTGACACCCCACACCTCACAGGGTGGAGTGCACCCCTGAGAGGAAGCTTCCAAAGTAAGAATCAGACAGGTACACTCGCTGTTCAGCAATATTCTATCCTCTGCAACCTCTGCTGCTGATACCCAGGCAAACAGGGTCTGGAGTGGACTTCAAGCAATCTTCAACAGACCTACAGCTGAGGGTCCTGACTGTCAGAAGGAAAACTACCAAACAGGGAGAACACCTATACCAAAACCCCATCAGTACGTCACCACGATCAAAGACCAGAGGCAGATAAAAACACAAAGATGGGGAAGAAGCAGGGCAGAAAACCTGGAAATTCAAAAAATAAGAGCACATCTCCCCCTGCAAAGGAACACAACTCGTCGCCAGCAACGGATCAAAGCTGGTCAGAGAATGACTTTGATGAGATGAGAGAAGAAGGCTTCAGTCCATCAAACCTCTCAGAGCTAAAGGAGGAATTACGTACCCAGCGCAAAGAAACTAAAAATCTTGAAAAAAGAGTCGAAGAATTGATAGCTAGAATAATTAGTGCAGAGAAGGTCCTAAATGAAATGACAGAGATGAAAACCATGACACGAGAAATACACGACTAATCCACAAGCTTCAGTAACCGACTTGATCAACTGGAAGAAAGAGTTTCAGCAATTGAGGATCAAATGAATGAAATGAAGCGAGAAGAGAAACCAAAAGAAAAAAGAAGAAAAAGAAATGAACAAAGCCTGCAAGAAGTATGGGATTATGTCAAAAGACCAAATCTACGTCTGATTAGGTGCCTGAAAGTTAGGGGGAAAATGGAACCAAGTTGGAAAACACTCTTCAGGATATCATCCAGGAGAAATTCCCCAACCTAGTAGGGCAGGCCAACATTCAAATTCAGGAAATACAGAGAATGCCACAAAGATACTCCTCCAGAAGAGCAACTCCAAGACACACAATTGCCAGATTCACCAAAGTTGAAATGAAGGAAAAAATCTTAAGGG
>NW_022314157.1:0-10817 GCF_002776525.5 Piliocolobus tephrosceles
TTATCAATGGCATGTAAACCTAATAAGCCTCCACCTCTGATGACATCTCTTCCATCCCCAGGGCTAGATAAAGGAGGGTCCGGAAACCCTGGTAGTTGTGAAGGGGGCTCCCAGCTCTGACAGTCTTGAACCCTGCGGGCGCGGAGGTCACACAGCAGAAGAACAACTGAGAGAAGCATCATCAGCCTTCCAATATGTTTGAACCAGAGATGGCAAATAGGCTGCAGCCAACTGAAAACACCAGAGATTCATGGTGGCCACCTGAGAGGTTGTGCTCTTAAAAAACAAAAATTAAAATTAAAATTAAAAAATTAAAACAGGAAGGGGTCAAGAATCCAGCAGGTCTGACTGAGACATGTATCAGTGACTAACACCCCATATGGCAAAAGTACTCCGGTGCGCTTTGGGTCCTCACAGCTTCAGCAGTATTCACAGGCGTGTGCTCCCCTAAGACTAAGCCACGGGAATATCCCCAGCAACACTGCCAGGAGAAACGTCTAACATGGATTCGGCTAGAAATACAGTTGTTTTTCAGAAATTGACACTGAATAAATCCGGACTTATTAGAGCCTGAGAGAATGACATTCTCAATGATAACGGTTATCACTACAATCTCCAAACATCTGCGATCCTGCAAGGAGGAACTGTGACAGCGCAGGCCACGTGTCCAGAATGCTTCCCAGACTGTCTGTTACAGAATAAAAGAAATGAAACCCCCCAAGAATGTCTTCACTCACATTTAGCCAGTTGTTCCTTTGTGTGCATCTCTGTGCTAAAATGGCCATTCTTCCCCACAGCCTGAAGTCATACGCTCAAATAAATGGGACTCACATGAAGCCAGAAACGTGCAGATGCGAGGAAACCAACACAAACGAAATGGGCTGGAGAGTGTGGCCGGGAGGATGGTACTTCCCAGGAAGCAATTACTTCGTCTCTGCCCATGAAGCAGGCAGCTGTCACTGTCCCCCAGGCCCATGCCAGCCACTCGAAGTAGTTTCTAACCAAACTACCTCCAACACTCAACATAAATACACCACACGATTGGCTTCTGAAAGGACACCTTGCAACCAACAAGAAACCGTTAGCACAACTTTGACAAACTGTGCAACTGAAAACCTTGGAAAGGGATAAACACTGCCACATTTTGACTCAAATACTGTTAGGTGGTAGCACCGCAATAATTCATGGAAAAAAAAGAATGAATGAGGAATATGTTTATACAGGAATCAGAGGAAACATGACTAATCAATTAAAGAAATAGGTCAAGAAACTGTTAGGTTCAAATGCTACCGTGAGATACTGTCAGGGCCTTAGGCAAATTCACTTCTCTTGGTCCTGTTTCTAGGTTCATCAAAAACCTAGTTCAGCTTTGGACTAGGGAATCTGTTGCTTTCCAATGCCTTCCTCCTGTGATTCCAGCCCAGATTTAAGGACTGCTCTTGTATTATTTCTACTCAAGTACTCCACCTCCTTCCAGACAAGTATCTGAGGATGATGGGCTATCCCACAGCAATGTGTGTAACCTCTCCTGCTTATGATCCCTGTTCACACAGCATTTTCCAAAAGCATTTGGTGTGAAGTGACAGAAGAAAGAAGAATAACGTTCTTTCAGCCCATTCATTCATTCAACAAATGTTGACTACCTGTCTACGTGCCAGGCACCGGTGATATAACAGGGAACATATATTTTTGTAGGTAGAGACAGACAACCAAAAAGTATGTTAAACAGTGATCAATTCTGTAGAGCAAAATACACCAGGAAACAGAAAAGAAGAATACCCCTAGCCACCCTACACTGGGGTGACGCTAGCGTTACAAAATGGAAACAGTGGCTGGGTGCTGTGGCTCACACCTGTAATCTCAGCTCTTTGGAAGACTGAGTCAGGCAGATCACCTGACTTCAGGAGTTCAAGATCACCCTGACCAACAAGGTGAAACCCTGTCTCTACTAAAAACATAAAAATTAGCTGGACGTGGTGGCACACGCCTGTAATCCCAGTTACTCAGGAAGTTGAGGCACAAGAATCCCTTGAACCTGGGAGGCAGAGGTTGGAGTGAGCCGAGATCACACCACTGCACTCCAGCCTGGGTGACAGAGCAAGACTCTGTCTCCAAAAGATAAAAAATAAAAATAAAACGTAAACAGAGAATAAGATACTAAAAGAAAGAACATGAACGATGAATTGTAACAAAAACCTTTGGAAGCTGATACTGTCCTTCCTGGATCCTTGTCCCTTACACATGGAAAAAAAGGGCGGGTAGGGGGTAGCATCCAAATGACGTTTTAAGATGGCTTCGGGTTTCAGATGTCTGACAGCCATACTCATGTACTTCAAGGAAAAAGCTCTAGCTCTATAAGCCATCTGGGCAATGGTTTAATGTCTTTTTTTTTTTTTTTTTTTTGAGAGTTTTTCAAATATATGAAAACGTGTGTGTTTATTTGGCTGCTCTGTGCCCGCACACGTGCAAACTGTGCTAACAGGTTTTTCCATGTTTTGCTGAATTTGCCAGCTTGCCATAAACAGGCTTCCATGTCTTAATTGTCTATAAAGAGCACAAACACCTAAAAAATGCAAATCAAGACAAGCTGTCCCTTCAATTGCTGCTGGATGATGACAGTGAGTGACAAATGGCCAAATCAATACGCAGAGACTGAAGCTGTCCGGCAGAGAGCACACAGGGTCGACTGCTTTTCCCATAGCATTTAAAGAAACAAGCGGAAACGGCTCTCTGCACAGTACAGACACGGCCTTTGTTCTTTGAATAAATACTGTCAATGTCCAAAATACTTTCTCCATCACACTATCTATATGGAATTCAAGTTCCTTCCAATACCATGAGTAACGCCAGTGATAGACTGTGTTTAGCCATAATGACCCATTAGCATTCTTTTTCCTCTAAAATGTTGAAATAATAACACTGAGTGCGCACTCACGATGTGCCAGGCTCTGAGTTTGATCTCGTTTGGTTCTCGTTGAAATCCTGTAAGATCAGTACCATATTCCCTCATTTTTCATAGATGAGGAAACTAAGGCAGAGAAAGGCTAAGTAAGTTGTCCATGGTCACAGGTTATTAAGTTCTCCAAACTTTAAAAAGTTAACTACTGCCACTGTTACAAATGGGGTTTTGTTTGTTTGTTTTTGTGTTTTTTGAGACAAGGTCTTACTCTGACCAGGCTGGAGTGCAGTGGCGTGATGATGGTTCACTGCAGGATCAACTTCCCGGGCTCAAGGGATCCTCGCACCTCAGCCTCTCCACTAGCTGGGATTACAGGCATGAGCCACCACATCTGGCTAATTTTTTACTTTTGATTTTTTCTAGGGATGGGGTTTCACCATGTTGCCCAGACTGGTTCCAAACTCTGAGCTCAAGAGATCCTCCCAGGTCAGCCTCCCAAAGTGCTGGGATTACAGGTGTGAGCCACTGTGCACAGCCCTACAAAGATGACTTATACAAAGTCAGAGCAGTGAGCAGGAAGAGAACAGAGACTTCAGCGAGTCTCCTGGCTGTTGCAACACCGAATCCCTCCTCCATACCGTAATGTGTCTACACACACCAAGCTCCTAGACGTTGAAGGCGGGCCGGCTCAGAGACGGAACAGCAGTAAAGAAAGAGAAGATGCAGACATGCGTCTTGATTTCAGCTCGAGCGTGCCTCTCTGCCCTGCAGCTGCACCGGCAGAAACCAGGGGCCGTGAGTCTGAGGCAGTGTGTTTGGTTCCTGGCAGGTAATCTTTTGGGAGACCATGCCATACAATCAGTGTTACACTTCTCAGAAAGGAAGTGTGACTTTTATAGAAAACTCGGTTCCATTTGGGAGAAAGGCCTAATAAAACAACAAAAGTATAATACATTCATACAACAACAAATTCAATTCATCTGTCACAAACTGAAATCCCAAAGCCCTCTGGGCACACAGCTGCTTTTCTGAGCTGAAATTCAACTCCAGTTGAGAAACAGGTCAACTTTTCTAAAAAGATTTCTTTTTCACATGCCTTAAATAAAAATTCCTTTCCCTCACTTGTCATTTTCCAGATTTAATGGCTCTGCTGGCCTTCCTCTCATGTAGGCCATGAGCACTGACTGCATGTCTGCTACGGCCCAGACTGACTGCATGTCTGCTACGGCCCAGACTAGGGAACACAGATGACCGCAGCACAGCGACACCCTCAAGGAGCACACACGGGGAAGGCAAGATGATACAATCGCAGCCTTCACACAGAAAAGAACTTGGCATCCATACGCCATCCCATTTCTAGAAAACAACGATGCTGGGTCAGTAACATTTACGGAACAGCCTGCAGTGTGGAGGCAGGCACGAGGGGGCTCCATGCAGGGAAGAGCACCTTCAGAAGGGGCATGCAAACAACGTGGAGGCAGGAGATGTCCCCAAGCACAAGGGCCAGCCTGGGGGCCTGCAGAAAGGCCCACGCATCTGGGAGGAGGGAGAGAGGACAAGATACTTAAATGCTCCAAAATGAATAGAAGCCTCCCAAGAACCTTCCCCGAAATGGGGCAGGGATTTACAAAAGACCAAACCAAGCATGCGCAGTTACCTGAGCATAGCGCCACCAGAGCGAGCTATTCGAGGAAGAAACAGGGTCCCTAGAAGCCTGAGCCTCTACTCCCAGCTCTGCGGCTCATTCACCCTATGACCTTGGTGAAGGCTCTTAGCTTCTGTGAGCCACAAGAGAATCACGGGAAAACAGAAGATATGAAAACTGCTCTGCCTTTTTCACAGAACTGCTGAGGGAATAAAATCAGATAATGGATTTTAAAATTCTCTGTGAATCACGAAGCACAATACAAACGTATGAAATCATTCCTACCACTAATAACAGCACTGTAAAATTAAGAGCAGAGTTGGCCGGGCGCGGTGGCTCAAGTCTGTAATCCCAGCACTTTGGGAGGCCGAGACGGGCGGATCACGAGGTCAGGAGATCGAGACCATCCTGGCTAACACGGTGAAACCCTGTCTCTACTAAAAAAATACAAAAAACTAGCCGGGCGAGGTGGCGGGCGCCTGTAGTCCCAGCTACTCGGGAGGCTGAGACAGGAGAATGGCGGGAACCCAGGAGGCGGAGCTTGCAGTGAGCTGAGATCCGGCCACTGCACTCCAGCCTGGGCAACAGAGCAAGACTGCGTCTCAAAAAAAAAAAAAAAAAAAAAAAAGGCAGAGTTAAAACCACAGCATTTTCCACACCCTTACTCCCTAGAGAAATAGTGAGTCCAGCCGATGTATTTGGGCAACCCCAGTATCTAGGCTTCGAGAGCCTCAAACAGCTCATGAACTCTGACAGTATCACTCCAGCCCAGTACTCATTAAGTTCTCCAAGACAGCCAACTCACATAAAATCCTACAGCTTTTTCAGCTGGGCTTGAAGCCCTCCAAGCTCACAGCACAGCTAAACACTGAAGAAGAGGTTTTCTGCCACTAGACTCCAAAGCTGGCTTTTGTAGATTCCCATAGAAAGAACATTCAAGGCCGGGCGTGGCGGCTCACGCCTGTAATCCCAGCACCTTGGGAAGCCGAGGCAGGAGGATCACCTGAGGTCAGAAGTTCAAGAACAGAGGGCCGGGCGCGGTGGCTCAAGCCTGTAATCCCAGCATTTTGGGAGGCCGAGGCGGGCGGGTCACGAGGTCAGGAGATCGAGACCATCCTGGCTAACATGGTGAAACCCCGTCTCTACAAAAAAAAAAAAAAAAAAAAAAAAAAAGCTAGCCGGGCTAGGTGGCGGGTGCCTGTAGTCCCAAGTACTCGGGAGGCTGAGGTAGGAGAATGGGGTAAACCCGGGAGGTGGAGCTTGCAGTGAGCCGAGACCCCGCCACTGCACTCCAGCCCAGGTGACAAAGGGAGACTCCGTCTCAAAAAAAAAAAAAAAAAAAGAACAGCCTGGCCAATATGGCGAAGCCCCGTCTGTCCTAAAAATACAAAAATTAGCTGGGCATGCTGGTGGGCACCTGTAATCCCAGCTACTCAGGAGGCTGAGGCAGGAAAATCGCTTGAACTCAGGACGCCGAGGTTGCAGTGAGCTGAGATCATGCCACTGCACTCCAGCCTGGGCAACAAAAGCGAAACTCTATCTCAAAGAAAAAGAAAAGAAAGAGCATTCTTTTTGTTGATGTCAAATTTCCTGTGCTTAACACAGAGAAATCATACAACACTGAAATACTGAAAAACATATCATAAAAAGCATTTAGTGACTGAAAAGACATTCAATATAACCTGTAACAGTGAGTTCCCCTCCTCTGTCCAGCCAGCTCCACTAACGCTGTGACCCTTAACAATGCTTTCCCTAAAACAGAGGAAAATTAAGAGGACCGCTTACCCCACTCATCTGACAGCTAAATCAGTGCTTCTCCCTGGGTTCACTAAAGATGACCTTTACCCAAAACCAGGCTGCAACAACCCTGTAACTGTTGACTAACAATTTCAAAATTCCCATATTCTTTATTCACTCCTAGGGAAGATGAACTGAAGCCAGGTGTCTCCAAGTCAGAACTAACAGAGGCCTTAAACATCAGATGGCCCATCCCCTTCTTTGACAACCGGGGGATCTAAAGCTGAGCTTATGGAAGAAAACAGCCTGTTTAGTAACAAAGCGAAACCCAAAGCCTAGTCACCTAACCTCTGGTCCAGAACTCCTGCGACAATCCAGCACCTATATAGGATGACTCTCCCTAACCAGAAACTCCAAAATCCACAACTTTTTGAGTGCTGACGTGACACTTAACGAAATGTTCATTGGAGCAGCTCAGATTCTTGATTTTTGAATTCAGGATTCTCAACCAGCAAGTATAATACAAATATTCAAAAATCCAAAAATGTAAAAAATTCTGAGACACTTCTGGTTCCAAGCAGTTTGGATAAGGGATATTCAACCTCCATTTTTTTTCCCTCTAATGAAGGAAATTAAAAACGAGGCCCGAGCAAAGTCATTCAATCCATACTAAAGTCATTCAATAGTTTAAATAGTACCCATTTAAAGTTAAGTGCTACCCACAGATATTTAAAAGGGTGAACACATACATGCCTATAATCCCAGAATTTTGGAAGGCCGAGGCAAGAGGATCACCTGATGTCAGGAGTTCAAGACCAGCCCGGCCAGCATGATGAAACTCCATCTCTACTAAAAATGCAAAAATTAGTTGGGTGTGGTGGCGCACACCTGTTATCCCAGCTACTCGGGAGGGGGGCACAAGAATTGCTTCAACCTGGGGGGAGCACGATGCAGTGAGCCAAGATCACACCACTGTGCTCCAGCCTGGACTACACAGCAAGACTCTGTCTCAAAAAAACAAAAAACAAAAAACAAAAAACAAAATTAATTTAAATTGTGTTTTCTTTTATTCTTTTTTTTATTTTTATTTTTATTTTTTTATCATACTTTCAGTTCTAGGGTACATGTGCATAACGTGCAGGTTTGTTACATATGTATACTTGTGCCATGTTGGTGTGCTGCACCCATCAACTCGTCAGCACCCATCAATTCATCATTTATATCAGGTATAACTCCCAATGCAATCCTAAATTGTGTTTTCAAATGGAGCCCATGTTCCCAGAACACAAGCCCTGCTCTATGCTCCAAGGGCACACAGGGTGCCCCTTTATCTTAATACTCAGCATATTCCATGGCAGCCATTGGCACGTGTCTGTCCATCGCACTAGACTTCCTACGCATGAGGCAGGAATCATATATTATTACCTTTCTGTTCCCACTGTCTGGCCTAGGAGACACTCAGGAAATGATTACTGAACTAAGTCAGTTACTAAGACATGTTAAACTTGTATTAAGAAAATTGATTTAATCAGTTTGCCAATGCAGCATTCATACCACACAGCTTAAATCTCAACCCACGGATTTATCTTGTGTTCTGCTAGATTATCACCTATTCACATTCAGGAGGCACCTAGTATGTGCTAGGCATTACTAATTGCTGGGGACCTAGCAGTGACAAAACAACATTCCTTGTTCAAAGAGAAGTTCTAGTATAAAGAGGAATAGAAGGAACAGGCTAGATTGATAAGAGAACTAAGAAAAGGACAGGCTGCCATGGGAAGCACCTGGTCTTGTCTGGATGGTACATAGTTAACGAAGTCTGATTGCTTTGTATAGCCTAAGATCATCTCCTCCAAAGAAGCGAATGAAGCTTTGATTCCCCAGTACCAGAAGTCACCATAAAGGAGCGTACAGCCACATGCTTAGTGTAGGAAGTGAAACCGAACAAAGCTCCAACTTCCAGAGGCAACGGTCCAATTATGAAATCCTCTGGCTACGTTCAATTGAAATTCAAGGTATTCAAGAGGCCAATATTTAAGTGATAAATTAACCCAACCGCTTAAAACTAAAGTAGTCTTTGGTTCAAGGGGTAAGGGTATAGTACCTTTTACAAATTTGTTAACTCTTAATATTTACATTTAAATATGATGATGATGGTGTAATAATAACTTTACTGAGTAGTTGCTATGTGTTAGGCACCAAACTACGCCCTTTACACACACATTTGCACGATCCTGTGAGATGATAATGACCCCTTGTCATCCTATTTCATAGATGAAAGTCAGGTTTATATAAGCTTAAAAATGTGCCCCAAATGACACAGCTAGTTAGCAAAACCCAGGCAGCCTGACTCCATAGGCCTTGCTTAAAGAAGTAATAATTATAAACTGTCCAGCACAGCGGTGATACAAACAAGAGTTCAATACATGCCTAAAGAGTACTTCATACCCAAAATCGTTTCCCGCCAATCAAACTAGACTTACTCTGGTTCTGCATAACCAACTGTCAAATTGTTGTTCCATGAAGAAGCGGTGGAATGGGTAGAGATCAGAATAGAGTGAATAACTGGTAAATATACTTCATGGCAGGTAGTAACAGGATGTGGCATTTGGCTATTTCCACATTTATTTGCATAACATTTTTTTCAGTTCTAAAGCACAAGAACCACTCTAAGCTGGTGAAAGCATAAGGCACATCTATGATCCAGGCCTCCAATTCGCTGTGGAGCAGTGGTTCTCAACCTTTACGGTATATCCGAACCACCTGGGGGTTTTTAACAGCACTGTAGCTGTCCAGGCTCTATTCTTGCAGATTCTATTTCAATTGGTCTGGAGTAAGCACACATGCTTTTTTCACAGCCCCCCCAGATGCAGCTAGGTTTGCAAACCACTGTCCAAGATGCTGTCACACTTCCGCTCAGTGTGTCAACACACACTCACTGAGATTCTAAGCACTACGAATTGGGCTAAGTTAACAAGGCAGACTCCACTCCCCAATAATATTGGCAAAGAAACCAATATCAGAGATTTATTCCAGTCCAAACCAAATAAATTGCCGGGTGAAAAATATGCCCTGGCATAGTTTGCCATACAAAACAACTTCCTGTATCTTCTCAGTCAGTAGCCTAGAGACTGACTCTGAGCCATGAGAATTCAGAACCAGGGGAAAATGCCAGTCTGAGGCATCTGCCACACTCCTAGCACACCCCAAAAAGTGCCCAGCTACATTTCACATCCCCTATCCTAACGGGTGTCGAAATAGGGAAGAGCAGTGCAATACAGAAAACAGAGCCTGCTGGGCATCAAAAGCCTGGGGAATTCCAGTCCTAGCCCTGCTACCAATCGGTCTGGTCACTTCTCTCTGGTCCTGGTATGGCCAAGAGTTACGCGAGAGGGTGAGGTATAAAAACACAGATGTCAGGCAAACTCCAACAGCCAAAATACATAGAAATTAAAAAGCATTAAGGTGATATCAAGGAATGTATGCCATCAACCAGAAAAGTCACTGAAGTATTCCTTTTTCCATTCTTAAGAAATCAAAAGTGGAAGCAGAAAATTGAGCCATCAGTGATTCTGTGTCAGCACTCAGTGAATCAGTGTGAGTACTCACGGATTCTGCTGACAACAACGGGGGTGACAGACCAACAGAAGAACTGCAGAGCGTCCCTCTCTCCTCTGTCCACCCATGCCACCAGCACGTGAGGGCATCCACACACAGCGATCAGTCTCCTGTTCCACTGATGCCAGCGTCCACTCACCACAAGCCTACTAAGTGCCACATGTGCTATGATGCTCCCTCCTCTCATCACCATAGACATCCCTGCTGGAGGTGAGCATGTGATAGACAAAAATCACAGAGGCCTAGGGAGGTGGAGACCCGCATTCCCACTGTGGTGAGGGTGTGCTTGAGAGGGACCCCACGACTGGGCCCTCCATGCCGCTCTCCTCAGTAATCACTCCCAGACCAGAGCAGCGAGGGGGAATTTTCTTCCTCTCACTATTTTCAGCCCCTTGGCTGACCCAGCATTCCCCAGAAAGCTATGAAGTCCTGGCAACTCTGAGGCCACAAAGCCATAAATGCACAGGACGCACAGCCCATCTGTCTCTAATGGGTCTTTTACTTGTCATGCTGGTCATTTCTAAGAGCAGATGGGTTAAGAAAGACATGGCAAGTTACCACGAAATGACCCCTCCACTCCTCCCTGGGGGAAGGCTGACTAGCGAGCAGTCAGGCCAGCTTTCTTCCCCCACTCCCTGCATTCTTGTCCCCAAGGAGCCACAGACAATCCCACCAAATATAGGCAGGAGACAGCCGCCTCCTTCCTACAGCTGGAGGGGGGCAGGGTCCTCTCGGGCCTTTCTAACTCCATGAAAACCAAACTGTGAGCTGTACTGACCCGGACCTCCCCCATGTTGCAGGCACGTACAACACAGGTGCCCAGTGGTATCATCAGGCAGAACTACGAATGTGCTTTCCATCGTTTTCATACAATGATTCCAGAACCGCTATCCACACAGCTCCACTTCTCACACATAC
>NW_022314159.1:0-977 GCF_002776525.5 Piliocolobus tephrosceles
GGGATGAAAGGCTGGTTCAACATACACAAATCAATAAATGTAATTGAGCACATAAACAGAACCAAAGGCAAACACCAGACAATTATTTTGATAGATGCAAAAATGCCTCTGATAAAATTCAACCTCCATTCCTGTTTAAAAACTCTCAATAAACTAGGTATTGATGGAACATGTCTTAAAATAATAAGAGCTATTTCATACAACCAATATCATAAAGAATGGGCAAAAGCTGAAAGCATTCCATTTGAAAACTGGTACAAGACAAGGAAGCCCTCTGTAACCACTTCTATTCAACATAGTATTGGAAGTTCTCGCCAGGGCAATCAGGCAATAGAAAGAAATAAAGGTATTCAAATAGGAAGAGAGAAAGTCAACTTGTCTCTGTTTGCAAATGACATGACTTCATATTGAGAGAACCCCATCATCTCAACTGAAAAACTTCTTGAACTGATAAGCAACTTCACCAAGGTCTCAAGATACAAAATCATTGTGCAAAAATCACAACCATTCCATTACACCAACAATAGTCAAGCAGTGAGCCAAATCAAGAATGAACTCCCATACACAATCGCTACAAAGAGAGTAAAATACCTAGGAATACAACTAGGAGTGCAAGGGATGTGAAGGACCTCTTCAAGGACAACTGCAAACCACTGCTCAAGGTAATAAGAGAGGACACAGACGAATGGAAAAACATTCCATCCTCATGAATAGGAAGAATCAATATGGTGAAAATGGCCATACTGCCCAAACATTAGAGATTCAATGCTATACCCATCAAAATATCGTTGACATTTTTCACAGAATTAGAAAGAACTATTTTAAATGTCATATGAAATCAAAGAATACCCCATATAGCCAAGACAATCATAAACAAAAATAACAAAGCTGGTGGCATTACGCTAACTTCAAACTGTACTAGAAGACTACGGTACCAAAACAGCAGGCTACTGCTGCCAAAACAGACATATAGACCA
>NW_022314159.1:1077-23139 GCF_002776525.5 Piliocolobus tephrosceles
CATTATACAAGAATTAACTCAAGATGGATTAAAGACTTAAATGTAAAATCCAAAACCATAAAAACCCTAGAAGAAAACCTAGGCAACACCATTCAGGACACAGGCAAGGACAAAGACTTCATGACAAAAATGTCAAAAGCAATTGCAACAAAAGTCAAAATTGACAAATCGGATTTAATTAAACTAAAGACCTTCTGCACAGCAAAGAAACTATCATCAGCATGAGCAATCAACCTACAGGATGGGAGAAAATTATTGCAACCTACCCATCTGACAAAAGTCTAATAACAAAATTGACAAGGATCTGAAACATATTTACAAGCAAAAAAACAAACAACCCCTTTAAAAGTGAGCAATGGATATGAACAGAAACTTATCAAAAGAAGACATTTATCTAAGCAACAAATATATTTTTTAAAAGCTCAACAACACTGATCATCAGAGAAGTGAAAATCAAAACTACGATGAGATACCATCTCACATCCATCAGAATGGTGATTATTAAAAAGATAAGAAACAATAGATGCTGGTGAGGCAGAGAAGAAAGAGGAACGCTTTTACACTGTTGGGGAAACTGTAAATTAGTTCAACCATTGTGGAAGACAGCATGGTGATTCCTCAAGGATCGAGAACCAGAAACACCATTTGACCCAGTAATCCCATTACTGGCTATATACCCAAAGGAACATAAGTCATTCCACTATAAAGACACATGCACATGTATGTTTATTGCAGCACTATATATAATAGCAAAGACATGAAACCAACCCAAAGGCCCTTCAGTGCTAGACTGGATAAAGAAAATGTGGTACATATACATCATAAAATACTATGCAGTCATAAAAAGGAATGAGATCATGTCTTTTGCAGGCACATGGATGAAGTCATCATACTGAGCAAACTAACACAGTAACACAAAAATCAAACACCGCATGTTCTCACTAATAAGTGAAAGTTGAACATTGAGAAAACAAGGACACAGTGAGGGGAACAACACACAAAATGGCCCGCTGGGGACTGGGGTAAGGGAAGAGAACTTAAAGGATGAGTCAATAGGTGCAACAAACCACCATTGCAGAGGATACCTATATAACAAACCTGTACGTTCTGCACATGTATCCCGTATTTTTTAAATTTAAAAACAGGAAATACTTATCTACATACATACATACATACACACACACATACATTCTTCCCGGATCTTCATTCCTGGTAAGCCAAGGAACCTGGAGAAACAGCAGAATTCTGTCCCTCTGAAAATGCAGGACAGGTCTACCTTCATCAGCATAAAATTTTGGACCAAATGTGGTAACTGCAGGTCCACCCCACAATGAGTAACTGAAAATTGAGGCAGTATTTCAGATCCTAAAAAACTGATGAAGTAATTCGTGACACATTTGGGTTGTTTTTGCCTTTTCCTACTATGAAGAGTGCTAGTAGGAAGAAGGAAGAATAGTGTACAAATATCTGTTTGACTCGCTGCTTTCAGAATCCTTTGCTTGTTTGTGTGTTTGTTTGTTCCTTCTTGAGACAGGACATCACTCCAGTCAGCCAGGCTTTTCCAGTCTGTAATTTTTGTTGTTTCCTTTTGCCAAGTTTTGGAAGATTTTATTTTATTTCTGTTGAATTTTAAGGCATTTTTAGATATGTATTAAAACATTATCTCACATGCTGTGTGTTACATTTCATTTATTTTCATCGTCCCTTTTTTATTTTATTTTTATTTTATTATAGTTTATATTCTAGGGTATACATGCACAACATGCAGGTTTGTTACATATGTATACATGTGGCATGTTGGTGTGCTGCACCCATTAACTTGTCATATACATTAGGTATATCTCCTAATGCTATCCTTCCCTCCTCCCCCCATCCCACAACAGGCCCTGGTGTGTGATATTCTCCTTCCTGTGTCCAGGTGTTCTCATTGTTCAATTCCAATCCATGAGTGAGAACATGTGGTGTTTGGTTTTCTGTTCTTGCAGTAGTTTGCTGAGAATGATGGTTTCCAGCTGCATGCATGTCCCTATGAAGGACATGAACTCATCCTCTTTTATGGCTGCATAGTATTCCATGGTGTCATATGCTGTCATATACAACAAACCCTTGGATATAAAATGCCATGAATATTTCTCTTTTCTTGCAGTCATAACTTCAGTGGATGTCATCAATTAATCTCTGGGTTATAGCATGTTTTCTTGAAAGTGTTCCACAGTCTATTTTGGGCATTGAGAATTTCATCAAACTTAAGTGAATATTTCTACAAATTGAAGGCATACTCCCATTTGATATCTTATTATTTGCATATATTGCTTCCACAAGACCATTTCATGCAAAGACTTGTCTTGTCCCCACAGCCAGATCATTGCAACATGATATAGAATCAATTGGTCAAAAATGGTAAGGTTATCTCTGGAATGTCTATTTGACTCCATTGATGTCTCCATCTTAATTAAGACAGAATATGCTGTGTTAATTACATAACATCGCTGCACATTCTCAAATCAGAAAGTGTAGTTACAACTTCTTGTCGTTCAATTGCTGAAAGAATGATCTTATCTCCCAGATGCACATGCTTGGAAGTACTTCTCAACACACACACACACACACACACACATCCAGACACAAAGATACAAATACACACACAGACACAAACTGTTTAATATGTACACAAGTGTTAACTGGCATTGTTTTACATGATATAAGGCAAATGAGTAGCCACTGTCCTAACCCAGTTCCACTCCTATCATATTTGCCCATAACACTGATTAGTAAATCTGATTCAACTGTTCTATAATCACAATTTAAGCTGTGTCCATTAAATTCCGTGAGGAATGCAAAAGTATACAACCTAAGACACAAAACTTAATTGACTGCTGATATTTCATTGGTAAATTGGGTAATTGATGGGTAAATGTAGTGGAACCGGTGGGTGGGCATTAGTTATATAAGGGGTGACGCAGCAAGATACTTCATTATTAAAAGCTGCTTGAAAGAAATTGAAACACAGGAGTGTGTGTATTCAGCTGAAATAAAATTAGAAAACCCTGAAATAAATCTCACTGGGGGTGTAAAAAAATGGCATTAGGGGAGATTCTGGGTTAATCGTCCAACTGTGTAAACTGGAACTTGGAAGCAGGATCCCTTTCCTGCAATGAGACTTGTTTATTGGTGATGGTGTTTCAGTGGAAACGATTTTGGAGAATGGCCCCTTCCTTTTGTGTATCTGCTGATTAGATTTCATGGGAAATCTGGGGTTTTAAACTCTATTTAAAAGTTAACATAATTCACTCAAATGGCAAAAAATCAACAGGTTCTTTGATGTGGAATTACCACAGATCCATTTCTTCTTATGTGCAGTTATTAAGGTTGACCTACCAGAGTGAAACGATTGTGGAGAATAGCCCCTTCCTTTAGTGTATTTGCTGATTAGAATTAATGGTACATTTATCATTAGGTACAGTGATCAAAGTTGACCTACCCAAGAGTAGAGATGTCCAGGACAGAACTCAGGACTCTGTAGAATCACAGAATCCTGGATGAAACACTGTTCAAGCACATAAATATGCTCATTCAGAGTGTTTCGGTGTGACATGTGAGTGAATTGCAGTGTAATGAGCATGACACGCAGACAGGTTACCAAGTGGACTCACCTCAAAATCACTTATGGGTATTACAGAACACCGATGCCAAGGTCCCGGATCCAGAGGAAAGAAACTCCAGCATCCTGTGTAAAGCCACAGCATCTGGATTGCTCGTGCTTCTGGGGATCATGTTCCTGAAAACGGTGACTCCTTCCTCCTTGTGGAGCATCTTTCTCAGCAGCGCTCATTTCTTCTTCCAGGACTCTGTCCCACAGAAAGGGGAAGTCTTCTGATAGAGCACACCTGACCCATGAAAAGAAAAGGGAAAGAAAGGAGGCCAAAGGTCACACTCCCATCATTCCACCGTCCCCCACAAAATCATCCTGATTCCATGGGCCCCGAGACCGGGGATGGTTCTGTACACCTCGAGGCCTTGGCGTCTGGCCTAAATTCTATTCTCTTTCTCATTATCTGAAAAATTATAAGAGAATCCCTAGAGCCACGATCTCTATTCCTAGTAAGCCAAAAGTCCTGAAGAATTCTGTCCCAAATTCTGTCCCTCTTAGTTTGGGAAACAAATCTACCTTCATCAGCATGGAATTTTGCATGAAATGTGTTAACTGCAAGTCCACCACACAATGCTTAACTGGAATTGGAAGCAACATCTCAGATGATGAAAAATAGATGCAAGAATCCCTAAGACAAATGGTTGATTTTTCCCTTTCTTACTAAAACAATTGCCAGTATTAACAATGATATGTAAATTTCTTTTAGAGGCCATGTTTTAAAACTCTATGTTTCTTCTTGAGACAGGGAATCACTCCCATCACCCAGGCATTTACAGTGTTTAATTCTGGTTATATGCTATTCTCAAATTTAGAACTTTTCATTTCATCTCTCTCAAATGTTGATCCATTATCACATATGTTTTAAAATATTATCTCCCTTGTTGTGTAAGATGTTGTTTTTATTTTCATCCTTTCTTAAACAAACCAAAGGTTTTAGTTGGCATAGATTCTGATTAGTCAAGTTTTCTGATTTCATGATTTCTTAAATTGCCATCATACGTCCACAATCACTGGAAATAGAATGTCATGAGTATTTCTCTTTTCTTGCAATCATAAATTCAGGAAATGCCATCAATTGGTATGTCAGTGATTGCATGATTTCCTGAAAGTCTTCAACAGTCTATTTAGTGCACTGAGTATTTCGTCTAACTTCAGCTCATGTTTCCAACACTTGATAATTTATGATTTGGGTATATAGCTTCCACAAGAGCATTTTCTGCAAAGACATGTCTTGTTCCCAACTGGCAAGTCATTTCATTCGGATACAGAATCAATAGGCTGAACATGGAAAGGTTATCGCTGGAATATCTATTTGACTCCACGGATCTCTTCTTTGATATTAAGGAATCAAATACGCTGTGTTATTAACTGTACTTCATTGATGATTCTCAAGTCAGAAAGTACAGGTCCGACTTCCTGTCCTTCAATGCCTGAAAGGATGATCGTATATGCCAAAAGCAAATAGTTGGAGGCACATCCCAGCTCAAATACACACACACCCAGAAATAAAAACAAACACAAAGACACACTCACACGAGCATCATTGGGCATGACCACAAGCTCATGCAAGCAAAGAGACACATTGTTTCATAAATACAGAATTACTCCCTAGCAATATTTTAAGTAAACTAACGCAAATGTGACACATCAGGAGACCATGAACACTGGCACACTCACTTCTCTGCAAGGTAGGTCAAGGAGATTCAAAGGGAAGAACAAACACAGCAAGAGGGCTCTGTTTGTGTACCAGTGATCTCAGGAAAAGTATCCACTCACACGCAGGAGATCGCACACACGATGTGTGTATCACATGTGTGTACATAAATGTACACACACACACACCCACGGGGGGTTCGTGTGCCCGCAGACGCACACCATCACACACACAGTCAACCCGACATAAAATAATGAGGAACCCAGGTTTCTGTCTACACAAGAGGGACACCTGGATAGTGATGGCTGCGTTTCAGGATAAGCCCACACATGGGAAACATCGAGTTTTGCAGTCGTGAGTCTTCTCAACCTGTGGAGGGATTGTCTGTGTGTTGGTGCTCATGGTGGATGACATTCAGTGTGAATTTCTGAAGAGGACATATTGCGGTGTAGGGTTGCGCGTGAGGTTATTGCAGGGGACGGGGTTGACTATTTTCTCTTGGGGTGTGTTTCATTCGTCAGTTGTTGGTGAGCACCAGAAGTTGAAATTTTGCGAACGTGGGACTTCTGTGGATCCTTCTCGCCACCTTGAGTAGTGGAAACTAGAACGTATTTGAAGAGAGGAAGGGTGTTCTTCTTTTGAACCTGCCTCTCCGTTTTTACATTGCTTGCTGGATGGACCTCAGGCACCCGAGGACTTGCGCCCTTGGTGGAACCCACAGAATGCTGGAAACAGACAGACAGACACACTTGTCTATTCAATGGTGTCCATTTCCAATGAATTGAAGCGGAAAATCGTCCCAATGGTATGTGAATCATTTGGAAGTAAGTCGTCTTGATAATAAAGGAAATCAAACACAGGAGCATGTGTGTTTTCAACTAAAATAAAATCAGCAAGCACTGAAATAAATCTCATTTGGTGTGTATAAAAATGGCATTTGGGGAGATTCCGGGTCAATCGTCCAGCTGCGAAAGGTGCATCTCTGAAGCACAGTCCCTGACCTGCAATGAGACTTGTTCATCCGAGGGGTGTTGCAGTGGAAATGATTGTGGGAAATGGCCCCTTCCTTTTGTGTATTCGCTGATTGGATTTCAGGCTCCTTTTCTCGTTCACTGCAATGATCCAAGTTGACCGACCCAAGAGTAAAGATGTCCAGGGCATAACTCAGGGCTCCGTACAATCACAGAATCTTGGGTGCAACCCTGCTCAAGCACACAAATGTGCGTATTAACAGTGTCTCTGTGTGACGTGTGTGCAAACTGCAGCGCGATGAGCATGACTGGCAGACAGGTGATCCATTGGGCTCACCTCAAAATCAGTTACGAGCATGAAAGAACACCGATGCCCAGGTCCCGGCTTCAGACATAACACCCTCCAGAGTCTTGTGTGAAGCCACGGCATCGGGACTGCTCATGCTTCTGGGGATCATTCTCCTGAAAATAGTGGCTCCTTTCTCCCTGTGGAGCAACTCTCTAAGCAGCGCTTCTTTCCTCCCCCAGGACTCTTTTCATTGGGCACGGGAAGCCTTCTGATTGAACACACCTGCTCCATGAAAAGACAATGGAAAGAAACGGGGCCAAAGGTCACAGTCCTCTCCTTCCACCATCCTCCCTAAAATCATCCTGCTTTCATGGGCTCTGAGGCCAGGGTGTTTCTTCACACCTCAAGGCCTTGGCACCGGGCCTAAATTCTGCCTCGTTTCTCACTCTCTAAGACATTTTGACAAAATCCCTGGAGCCAGGATCTTCATTCCTGGTAAGCCAAAGGACCTGAACACACACCCAAATTCTGCCCCTCCTAGTTGGGGAGCATGTCTACATTCATCAGCTTTACATTTTGCACCAAATGTGGGAACTGCCAGTCCACCACACAATGCTTAACTGGAAACGGAGGCAACATCGCAGATCCTGAACAATCCATGCAAGAATCCATGACATAAATGCTTTCTTTTCACCTTTTCCTACTGA
Organism: Piliocolobus tephrosceles; assembly: GCF_002776525.5. NCBI lineage: Eukaryota > Metazoa > Chordata > Mammalia > Primates > Cercopithecidae > Piliocolobus > Piliocolobus tephrosceles. Next base: position 8,351 of record NW_022314159.1, read on the forward strand.
AACAAGGGCCAGTAGTAACAATAGTGTACAAACCTCTGTTTCACTCCCTGCTCTTAAATCTCTCTGTTTCTTTCTTCTTGAGACAGGGCGCCCCACTCCCGTCACCCAGGCTTTTCCAGTGTTTAATTCTGGTTGTTTGCTTTTGTCAAATTTAGAACTTTTTATTGCATCTTTCTCAAATGGTGATCCATTATCACATACATACGAAAATGTCATCTCCCATGCTCTGTGATATATGGTTTGTATTTTCATCCTTTGTTAAATGAACCGAAGGTTTTAGTTGGCATAGCTTCCGATTACTCAAGTTTCTTGATTTCATGATTTCTTAAATTGCCATCGTATGTCCCCAACCACTGGAAATAGAATGTCATGAGTATTTCTCTCTTCTTGCAATCATAAATTCGGGGAATGTCATCAATCGGCCTCTCGGTGATTGCATGATTACCTGAAAGTCTTTCACCGTCTAAACTGTGCATTGAGTATTTCATCTAACTTCAGTGCATGTTTCCAATGCTCGATGCTTTATGATTTGGGTATCTAGCTCCCACCAGAGCACTTCCTGCAAAGACTTATCTTGTTCCCCACTGGCAAGTCATTTCACTCGGATATGGAATCAAGAGGCTGAACATAGAAAGGTTATCGCTGGAATGTCTATTGGATTCCATGGATCCCTACACACACACACACACACACACACACACACACACACACACAAGGTTTACAGCCATTCCTACATAACATAATGTGGTCCTCAGTTTTTAGTCTATGTAAGAGGGACAACTGGTTAGTGTTGGCTGCATTTCAAGATGATCCCATATCTAATATGTTGTTGTGGGGTTTTGAGTATTCTGATCATGTGAAGGGACTGTCTCTGTGAATGCGTTTTCACAGTAGATGACATCCTGTGTGAATATGTGTGTACCACATTTTGAGGTGTAGGTTTCCCCCTCAGGTTACTGGATGGATTAGAATTTATTATTCTGTCTTGGTTTGTTTTGATTAGTCAATTGGTAGACGAGAGTAGGTGAAATTTTGCTAATGTGGTATATATGTGAATCATTCTCGTGAATGTGAATAATTGAAACTGGGATGCATTTGTAACATTGGAAGGGCGTCCTTATTTTTTACCCCAACTTTTTTTACATTTGTTTTCAAGCAACCTCAGTTGCCCTGGGTAGAACCTAGGTAATTCTTGGAACAGACAAACAGATGCTGCTAATTTTATGGTGTCAGTTTAAGTTTAATTAACGGGGAAATTTTCTCACCAGTATGTAATTAATTTTCAAATAAGTTATAGTTATCATAAATGGAATAATACACAATACACTGAAGTGTGTGTATGAAACTACAGTCAAATTAGAAAGTTCTTAAATAAACTGCATTTCATGAGTAAAGGATGAAAGTTTGGGAAATTTGAGATCAACCATCCAGCTGTGAAATCTGTGTCTTTGAAGCAGTATCCCTGTCCTGAGAGTTGTTTTTCTCTGGTGGTATCTCAGTGGTAACTAGTTTGGGGAATAGCCCCTTCACTTTTTATATTTTCTTGTTACTTTTCATTGTAAATCTGTGTTTTGAAACTGTATTTAAATGTTAATAGAATCTGTCCCAATAAAACATAAGCAACAAGTTTTTTCATTTCTAATCGTCACAGATCAATCTCTTGTTTGCTATGGTGATCAGTGCTCACCTGAGAGTAAATGACACCTTGGCAGAACACATGGCTCCATAGAAGTACAGAATCTTGGGTCCAACCCTGTCCAAGCATCAAAATGTGTATATTAACAATGTGTCTGTGTGAATTGTGTGTGAAGTAAAGTGAGATTAATAAAACTTGCAGTAGATTATTAATTTGGTTCACTTTGTAATCAGTGAATGAGCTTTAAAGAATATCAATGACCAGTGCCTACCCCCCAGAGTTCACACAAGAACCTCCCGTGTCTTGTGTGAAACCATGGAATCTGGATTGCTCATGATTCTGAAGATAATTCTCCTGTCCCCCATGGTTTCAGAAACACTGCAGGTGGTGGAAACAGATAACACATCATTCCCTTGCTGTCTCTGTTCTCTTCACTCAGGAAAACTCTCACTGGGACCAAGAAAAAATCCTATGGTTTCCTAGGGAGAAGGATTTTTCTCAGGAGAGAAAATAATGGCTCCTTCCTCCTTGTTGAGCCTCTTCCTCAGGATTGCCCCTTTGTCTCTCCCGGACTCTGTTCATCAGACTCGAGATGCCCCTTGGTTGAGCATATCTGGCCTATGAACAGAAAAGGGGAAGGAATGGTTTCAAAGACTGTATTATGCTCACTCCATCATCCCCTCTGAAACTATCCTGACATCATGAGCCCTGCATCAGAAGCTGTTTCTTTATACCTCTAGGCTTTGCCTCACAGCCTAAATTCTGTCCCATTTCCTATATCTTGTAAATTTTGACAAAACGTGTAGAGCCTAGATCTTCATTCCTGACAGACCAAAGGGAGATACACCAGAATTCTGTCCCTCTGAGACTGCAGGACATCTCAGCTTCCATCAACATGAAATTTTGCATCAAATGTAGTTACTGCAGGTCCACCTCACAATGAGTAATGGAAGTTGAGACAACATCTCAGACCCTGTACAGTTTTTGGCCAAGGTCATTTAGTTTGGCAATGCTTTTACTCTATAAATCAGTTGTGAAAACACTTAGGATTCATATTATTTAGTCTTTTAATCAGTCTGTTATTATTTTCGATGTATTTACTACACTTTCGCTTAGTATTTCTGATAAAGTTTGATGCAAAATTCTCAATATAATAGTGGCAAACCAAATCCAGCAATACATCAAAAAGCTTATCCACCAAGATCAAGTCGGCCTCATCCCTTGGGCACAAGACTGGTTCAACATATGCAAATCAATAAATGTAATTCACCACATAAACAGAACTAAAGACAAAAACTCCATGATTATTTCAGTTGACTCAGAAAAGATCTTTGATAAACTTCAACATTCCTTTATGTTAAAAACTCTCATGAAACTAGGTATTGATGGAACATGACTCAAAATAATAAGAGCCATTTATAACAAACCCACGGTCAATATCATATTGAATAGGCAAAAGCTGGAAGTATTCCATTTGAAATTTGGAACAAGACAAGGATGCCCTCTCTCACCACTCCTATTCAATATAGTGTTGGAAGTTCTGGCCAAGGCAATCAGCAAGAGAAAGAAATAAAAATATTAAAACAGGGAAAGAGGAAGTTGAACTGTCTTTTTTTGCAGATGACATTATCCTATATCTATAAAATCCCATCACCTCAGCCCAAAAGGTTTTTAAGCTACAAGCAACTTCAGCAAAGTCTTAAGATACAAAATCAGTGTGCAAAAATCTCAAGGATTCTTATACGACAAGAAGAGAGCCAAATCACAAATGAATTCCCATTTACAATTGCTACAAAGAGTATAAAATACCTAGGAATACAGCTAACAAGGCAAGAGAAGGATCTCTTCAAGGAGAACTACAAACCACTACTCAAGGAAATAAGACAGGACACAAACAAATGGAAATACATTCCGTGCTCATGGGTAAGAAGAATCAGTATGATGAAAATGGCCATACTTCCCAAAGTAATTCATAGATTCAATGCTATTCCCATAAACTACCATGGACATTTTTTTACAAAATCAGAAAAAACTACTTCAAAATTCGTATGGAATGAAAAAAGAGCCCATATACCCAGGGCAATCCTAAGCAAAAGCAACAAAGCTGGAGGCATCAGGCTACCTGACTTCAAACCATATTACAAGGCTACAGTAACCCAAACAGCATGGTAGTAAAACAAAACAGACACATAGACCAATGGAATGCAATAGAGATATCAGAAATAAGACTGCATATCTACAACCATTTTATTTTGGATGAAAACAAGCAATGCGGAAAGGATTTCCTATTTAATAATAAATGGTGCTGGAAAAACTAGCTAGACATATGCAGAAAACTGAAACTGGACCCTTTCCTTATACCTTACAGAAAAATGAACTGAAATGGATTAAAGATTTAAATGTAAAACCCAAAATTATAAAAATCCAACCCCATATAGAAGTGGGCAAAAACTGGGTACAGTAGCTCATGCCTGTAATCCCAGAAGTTTGGGAAGGTGAGGTGGGCAGATAACTTGAGGCCAGGAGTTCAAGATCAGCCTGGCCAACCTGGTGATACTCAGTCTCTACTAAAAATACAATAAATTAGCTGGATGTAGTGGCAGGTGCCTGTAATCCCAACTACTCAGGAGGCTGAGACAGAAGAATTGCCTGAATCTAGGAGGCAGAGGTTGCAGTGACCCGAGATTGTGCCACTGAACTCCACCCTGGGTGATACAGCAAGACTCTGTCTTAAAAAGTGAAAATAGGCCGGGCGCGGTGGCTCAAGCCTGTAATCCCAGCACTTTGGGTGGCCGAGAAGGGCGGATCACGAGGTCAGGAGATCGAGACCATCCTGGCTAACATGGTGAAACCCCGTCTCTACTAAAAAATACAAAAAACTAGCCGGGCGAGGTGGCGGTCGCCTGTAGTCCCAGCTACTCGGGAGGCTGAGGCAGGAGAATGGCATAAACCCGGGAGGCGGAGCTTGCAGTGAGCTGAGATCCGGCCACTGCCCTCCAGCCCAGGCGACAGAGTGAGACTCCGTCTCCAAAATAAAAATAAAAAGTGAAAATAAAATATTTTTCAAAATGAGCAAAGGATATGAACAGATATTTCTCAAAAGAAGACATTTATGCAGCCAACAAACATGTGAAAATAAAAAGCCTAACGTTACTGATCATTAGAGACATACAAATCAAAACCACAGTTAGATGCCATCTCATGCCAGTCAGAATGGAGATTATTAAAAAGTCAAGAAACAACAGATGCTGGTGAGACTGTGGGGAAACAGGAACACTTTTACACTGTTGGAGTGAATGTAAATTCAACCACTGTGGAAGACGGTGTGGTGATTTTTCAAAGACCTAGAATCAGAAATATCATTTGACCCAGCAATGCCATTACTGGGTATATACCCAAAGGAATATAAATTCTTGTATTATAACGATACTTGCATGCATATGTTCATTGCCACACTATTCACAATAGCAAAGACATGGAATCAACCCAAATGCCCATCAGTGACAGACTGGATACAGAAAATGTGATACATATACACCATGGAATACTAGGGAGCCATAAAAAGGAATGAGATCATGTCCTTTGCAGGGACATGGATGAAGCTGGAAACCATTATTCTCAGCAAACTAATGCAGGAACAGAAAACCAAATACACATGTTCTCACTTAAAACCAAATACAGATGAACAATGAGAAAACATAGACACAGGGAGGGGAACAATATACACTGGAGCTTGTCTGGTGGTGAGTGGGGAGGGAGTGCATCAGAATAAATAGCTAATGCATGTGGGGCTGAATACCTAGGTTATGGGTTGATAGGTACAGCAAACCACCATGGCACACACTTACCTATGTAACAAACCTGCACGTCCTGCACATGTATCCTGGAAGTTAAAATGAAATAAAATAAAATTTTTAAAAACTTTATTTTTTCTAAGTCCTGTTTGCAATTTTCAACGTGAACTTTCTAGTAGACATTTATCATATATAGAATTATATAGTTGATTTTTAAACAACTATGGTTCTGCCATTCTTTAAAATGCAAATTTTTATGAGTGTGATATGTGTGTGTATATATATGTGTACATGTATGTGTGTGTTGTTCTTGCAGTCTCAGAGGTAGCTAGGTGGAAGAGAATCTGTACAAATGAACACATGAAGTTCTCATTTGTAAGTGTGAGTTAAATAATTGTACACCTGGACATAGAAGTGGAATGACAGACACTAGAGATCTGGAAGGGTGAGAGGGTGGAGGGGCAAAGAATAAACAATGGCTCAGATATCCGGATTCCTTGATCCCAAATGCTATACAATTATTTCCCTTTAATTTGTGTCCATTTACCAGCAAGTTTGAGAAGAGTGAGCCAAGCTCAGAAAGACATTCAGCCCTAAAATCAGATGTGCATGGCAATGGGCAGAAGTGCCCTCTCCCTTTCTCAGAACAAATCCAAGCTTCCTTTATACCCCTTACCCACAGGAAAGTTATCTTCCAAAATATATTTCTGCCGGAGGCAAAACGTTTTATATTTTATGAAAAGAAAACTTGTAACTTGGTAAAACTTCGAAATTAATATTGGAAAAACAGTAGGGCACTCTCTTTGGGACATAATCTTTGAGACATTTCAGCAGCATATACAGCTTGTAATTGGTCCTGAGAAAATCCAGACAGCACAAACTTGAGAATGTTCATGAGGAATAGAAAAGTACACATTTACTCACATATTTTACATTCAAGTTTATCAAGGGTAGAAATTCAAAAATCTGTTTTACTATGAATGTTCACATGAAAGTACAGACATTCACCTAAATTTTCCTGAAATTATTTAAAAATTAATTTGTCATTGGTAACAGAAACTTCCAAACATCTCCATTTTACAAGTCTCATTATCCATATTTTCTCTGAAATATTCAAAAGTAGAAAACAAAAATATAGATTAAGGTAGCTCATATTTTTCTAATTTAAAATAATTGCTGAGTAACTGGGAAGAAAGGTTTACACAAATTGGAAATTCTTTATGTATATAGAAATTAATAAGGTGAGAAAATTATGGCAAATAATAGGGGGCTTCAATAAGTTCATGCAAAATAAAAATTATGAAAAAACTATGCATGAACTTTTAGCTTTTGCATCAAAACACACATATACTAGTTTATTTTAACTTTTTTTTTTTTTTTTTTTGAGACAGGGTTTCACTCCCCTCACCGAGGTTGCAGTGCAGTGAGCAATCTTGGCTCAAAGTAACCTCTGCTTCCCAGGCTGAAGCGATTCTCTTGCCTCAGCCTTCCAAGTAGCTGGGACCTTGCCCAGCTAAATTTTGTGTTTTTTAGAGGCTAATTTTTGTATTTTCTGTCGAGGCAGGGTTTTGCCTTGTTGCCCAACCTCCCAAAGTGCAGGGATTACAGGCGTGAGCCACCATGCCCGGCCCTGTTTTAACATATCTGAATAGGATTTAAAACATCAGTCTGAAAAGAGCCACATGAATTCTACAAAACTTGTTTCTACCAAACCTGAAACAAGAACAAACATCAAATTTATGGTGAAGCTGGGGTACAAAAAATGGTGAAATAAATTATTCTTTATGAAAAGTCTATGGGAAAAATGACCTGAAGGATCAGTCGTTTACAAACAGATACCTTATTCTAAGAAGAGATAAGACAATGTTGAAGATGAAGCCCACAGAGGAGGGGCATCCATTCCAATTTTTGAGAGAAAAAAAATTGTTTCTATGCCCTAATTGAGGAGGACTGACAATTAACAAGAAATATTATAGCCAACACCACAGACATATCAATTGGTTCAGCTTACGCAATACTGACTATAACGTGAAAGTTGAGAAACTTCACATTTGATGAGTCCCGAATACCCTTGTGCCTAGATCCGCTGTGGACAAAAGCAGAGCTATTAGTGACTATTTTGAACAAGCAGAATCAAGATCCTGAAGCATTATTTTGAAGAATTATAACAGGGAGTGAAACTGGCTTTATCAATAGCATCCTGAAGGCAAAGCACAATTAAAGCAATGGCTACCAAGAGGTAGAAGTGGTCCTGTCAAAGCAAAAGCAAACTTCTCCAAAACAAAAGCCATGGAGGTTTTGGGGATGCTCAAGGCATTTTGCTTGTTGACGTTCTATAGGACCAAAGCACCATAATATCTGCTTAGTAGGAGAGTTCATAGAGAAAATTAGCAAATACTTTTGCAGAAAAATGCCCTGTAAACCTTCATTACAGTCCTGATTTGGTTTCTTCTGACCTTGTTTTTCCTAATCTTAAAATAACTGTAAAGGGCACCCATTTTTCTTTAGTTAATAGTAGAAGACTACATTGACATGGTTAAATTCCCATGAACCTCAGTTCTTTAGTAATGGACTGCATGGTTGCGATCATCCCTTAATGCAGTGTCTTGATCTCAGTAGAGATTATATTGAGAAATAAAGTTGATATCTATATTTTTATTTTTAATTCCATTTTTCACTGACATTTTTAAATCCCTTCACAATTCACGTTTGTCTCAAAGGTATTTAAATTTAGAAATCATATCAAGTGAGGTTGGCGCCAAGATGGCCGAATAGGAACAGCTCCAGCCTCCAGCTGCCAGCGTGAGCAACACAGAAGATGGGTGATTTCTGTATTTCCAACTGAGGTACCGGGTTCATCTCACTGGGGCATGTTGGACAGTTGGTGCAGGACAGCAGGTGCAGCCCAACGAGTGAGACCTGAAGCAGGGCAAGGCATCGCCTCACCCAGGAAGTGCAAGGGGAAGGGAATTCCTTTTCCTAGCCAAGGGAAACCATGACACAAAACACTGGGAAAAATCGGGTCACTCCCACCCTAATACTGTGCTTTACCAAGGGTCTTAGCAAACAGCACACCAGGAGATTATATCCCACACCTGACTTGGAAGGTCCCAAGCCCCCAGAGCTTCTCTCATTGCTAGCACAGCAATCTGAGATCTAACTGCAAGGTGGCAGCGAGGCTGGGGAAGGGGCACCTGCCATTGCTGAGGCTTAAGTAGGTAAACAAAGCAGCCAGGAAGCTCGAACTGGGTGGAGCCCACTGCAGCTCAAGGAGGCCTGCCTGCCTCTGTAGACTCCACCTCTGGCGACAGGGCATAGTTAAACAAAAAGCAGGAGAAACCTCTGCAGATGTAAATATCCCTTTCTGACAGCTTTGAAGAGAGTAGTGATTCTCCCAGCACAGAGGTTGGGATGTGAGAATTGACAGACTGCCTGCTCAGGTGGGTCCCTGACCCCCGAGTAGCCTAACTGAAGAGCCTAACTGGGAGTAGCCTAACTGGAGTAGACCTCAAGCAAACTCCAACAGACCTGCAGCTGAGGGTCCAGACTGTTAGAAGGAAAACTAACAAAGAGAGAGGACATCCACACCAAAACCTCATCCATACATCACCACCATCAAAGACCAAAGGTAGATAAATCCACAAAGATGGTGAAAAAGCAGTACAGAAAAGCTCAAAATTCAAAAAATCAGAGCACCCCTCCCCCTCCAAAGGAATGCAGCTCCTCGCAAGCAACAGAAAAAAGCTGGACGGAGAATGACTTTGACAAGTTGAGAGAAGAAGGTTTCAGTTGATCAAACTTCTCAGAGCTAAAGGAGGAACTATGAACCCAGCACAAAGAAACGAAAAACCTTAAACAAATTTGACGAATGGATAGCTAGAATAACCAATGCAGAGAAGTCCATAAATGACCTGATAGAGATGAAAACCATGACACGAGAACTACATGACAAATGCACAAGCTTCAGTAACCGACTCGATCAACTGGAAGGAAAAGTATCAGAGATTGAAGATCAAATGAATGAAATGAAGCGAGAAGAGAAGTTTAGAGAAGAAAGAGTAAAAAGAAATGAACAAAGCCTCCAAGAAAGATGGATTATGTGAAAAGACCAAATCTACATCTGATTGGTGTACCAGAAAGTGACAGAGAGAAGGGAAGTCAGTTGGAAAACACTTTGCAGGATATCATCCAGGAGAACTTCCCCAATCTAGAAAGGCAGGCCAACATTCAAATTCAGGAAATACAGAGGATGCCACAAAGATACTCCTCAAGAAGAGCAACTCCAAAACACATAATTGTGAAATTCACCAAAGTTGAAATGAAGGAAAATATATTAAGAGCAGCCAGAGAGAAAGGTCGCGTTACCCACAAAGGGAAGCCCATCAGACTAACAGCAGATCTCCTGGCAGAAACTCTACAGGCCAGAAGAGAGTGGGGGCCAATATTCAACATTCTTAAAGAATTTTCAAACCAGAATTTCATATCCAGTCAACTAAGTTTCATAAGTGAAGGAGAAATAAAATCCTTTACAGACAAGCAAATGCTGAGAGATTGTGTCACCACCAGGCTGCCCTACAAGAGTTCCTGAAGGAAGTACTAAACATGGAAAGGAACAACCAGTACAAGCCATTGCAAAAACATGACAAAATGTAAACACCATCGATGCTAGGAAGAAACTGCATCAACTAACGAGCAAAATAACCAGCTAACATCATAATGACAGGATCAAGTTCACACATGACAATATTAGCCTTAAATGTAAGTAGGTTAAATGCTCCAATTAAAAGACACAGACTGGCAAATTGGATAAAGAGTCAAGACCCATCAGTTTGCTCTATTCAGGAGACCCATCTCACGTGCAGAGACACACATAGGCTCAAAATAAAGGGATGGAGGAAGATCTCCCAAGCAAATGGAAAACAAAAAAACGGCAGGGGCTGCAATCCCAGTCTCTGATAAAACAGACATTAAACCACAAAGATCAAAAGAGATAAAGAAGGTCATTACATAATGGTAAAGGGATCAATTCAACAAGAAGAATTAACTATCCTAAATATATATGCACCCAATACAGGAACACCCAGATTCATGAAACAAGGCCTTAGAGACTTACAAAGAGATTTAGACTCCCACACAATAATAGTGGGAGAATTTAACACCCCACTGTCAATGCTGGACAGATCAACGAGACAGAAAGTTAACAAGGATATCCAGGAATTGAACTCAACTCTGCACCAAGCAGACTTAATAGACATCAACAGAACTCTCCACCCCAAAGCAACAGAATATACATTCTTCTCAGCACCGCATTGCACTTATTCCAAAATTGACCACATAGTTGGAAGTAAAGCACTCCTCAGCAAGTGTCAAAGAACAGAAATTATAACAAACTGTCTCTCAGACCACACTGCAATCAAACCAGAACTCAGGACTAAGAAACTCAATCAAAACCACTCAACTACATGGAAACTGAACAACCTGCTCCTGAATGACTACTGGGTACATAACAAAATGAAGGCAGATTAAGATGTTCTTTGAAACCAATGAGAACAAAGATACAACATACCAGAATCTCTGGAACACATTTAAAGCCATGTGTAGAGGAAAATATACAGCACTAAATTCTCACAAGAGAGAGCGGGAAAGATCTAAAATTGCCACCCTAACATCACAATTAAAAGAACTTTAAAAGCAAGAGCAAACACATTCAAAAGCGAGCAGAGGGCATGAAATAACTAAGATCAGAGCAGAACTGAAGGAAAGACACTAGAAAAGCCTTCAAAAAATCAATGAATCCAGAAGCTGATTTTTTGAAAAGATCAACAAAATTGATAGACTGCTAGCAAGACTAATAAAGAAGAAAAGAGAGAAAAATCAAATAGATGCAAAAAAAAAAAAAAAATGATAAAGGGGATATCACCACTGACCCCACAGAAATACAGACTACCATCAGGGAATACTATAAACACTTCTACGCAAATAAACTAGAAAACCTAGAAGAAATGGATAATTCCTGGACATATACACTCTCCCAAGACTAAACCAGGAAGAAGTTGAATCCTTGAAGAGACCAATAACAGGGTCTGAAATTGAGGCAATAATTAATAGCCTACTAACCAAAAAAAAAAAAAAAACCAGGAACAGACAGATTCACAGCTGAATTCTACCAGAGGTACAAGGAGGAGCTGGTACCATTCCTTCTGAAACTATTCCAATCAATAGAAAAAGAGGGAATCCTCCCTAACTCATTTTATGAGGCCAACATCATCCTGATACCAAGACTTGGCAGAGACACACCAAAACAAGGGAATTTTAGACCAATATCCCTGATGAACATTGACGCAAAAATCCTCAATAAAATACTGGTTAACCAAATCCAGCAGTACATCAAAGAGCTTATCCACCATGATCAAGTGGGCTTCATCCCTGGGATGCAAGGCTGGCTCAACACACGCAAATCAATAAATGTAATCCAGTATATAAACAGAACCAAAGACAAAAACCACATGATTATCTCAATAGATGCAGAAAAGGCCTTTGACAAAATTCAACAGCCCTTCAAGCTAAAAACTCTCAATAAGGAGGAGGAGCAAGATGGCCGAATAGGAACAGCTTCAGTCTCCATCTCCCAGCGCGAGCGACACAGAAGACCGGTGATTTCTGCATTTTCAACTGAGGTACTGGGGTCATCTCACTCGGGAGTGCCGGACAATCAGTGCTGGTCAGCTGCTGCAGCCCGACCAGCGAGAGCTGAAGCAGGGCGAGGCATTGCCTCACCTGGGAAGCGCGAGGGGGAAGGGAGTCCCTTTTCCTAGCCAGGGGAACTGAGACACACAACACCTGGAAAATCGGGTAACTCCCACCCCAATACTGCGCTGTAACACCGGCACACCGGAGATTATATCCCACACCTGGCCGGGAGGGTCCCACGCCCACGGAGCCTCCCTCCTTGCTAACACAGCAGTATGCGACAATCTAACCACAAGGCAGCAGTGAGGCTGGGGGAGGGGCACCCGCCATCGCTGAGGCTTAAGTAGGTAAATAAAGCGGCTGGGAAGCTGGAACTGGGTGGAGCTCACAGCAGCTTAAGGAAACCTGCCTGTCTCTGTAGAGTCCGCCTCTGGGGACAGGGCTCAGCTAAAGCAGCAGAGGCCTGTCCAGACGCGAACGACTCTGTCTGACAGCTTTGAAGAGAGCAGTGGATCTCCCAACACGGAGGTTGAGATCTGAGAAGGGGCAGTCTGCCTGTTCAAGTGGGTCCCTGACCCCTGAGTAGCCTAACTGGGAGACATCCCCCACTAGGGGCAGTCTGACACCCCACACCTCACAGGGTGGAGTACACCCCTGAGAGGAAGCTTCCAAAACAAGAATCAGACAGGTGCACTCGCTGTTCAGCAATATTCTATCTTCTGTAACCTCTGCTGCTGATACCCAGGCAAACAGGGTCTGGAGTGGACCTCAAGCAATCTCCAACAGACCTATAGCTGAGGGTCCTGACTGTCAGAAGGAAAACTATCAAACAGGAAGGACACCTATATCAAAACCCCATCAGTACGTCACCATCATCAAAGACCAGAGACAGATAAAGCCACAAAGATGGGGAAAAAGCAGGGCAGAAAAGCTGGAAATTCAAAAAATAAGAGCACATCTCCTCCTGCAAAGGAGCACAGCCCATCGCCAGCAATGGATCAAAGCTGGTCAGAGAAGGATTTTGATGAGATGAGAGAAGAAGGCTTCAGTCCATCAAACCTCTCAGAGCTAAAGGAGGAATTACGTACCCAGCGCAAAGAAACTAAAAATCTTGAAAAAAGAGTGGAAGAATTGACAGCTAGACTAATTAATGCAGAGAAGGTCATAAACGAAATGACAGAGATGAAAACCATGACACGAGAAATACGTGACAAATGCACAAGCTTCAGTAACCGACTTGATCAACTGGAAGAAAGAGTATCAGCGATTGAGGATCAAATGAATGAAATGAAGTGAGAAGAGAAACCAAAAGAAAAAAGAAGAAAAAGAAATGAACAAAGCCTGCAAGTAGTATGGGATTGTGTAAAAGGACCAAATCTACGTCTGATTGGGGTGCCTGAAAGTGAGGGGGAAAATGGAACCAAATTGGAAAACACTCTACAGGATATCATCCAGGAGAACTTCCCCAACCTAGCAGGGCAGGCCAACATTCAAATTCAGGAAATACAGAGAATGCCACAAAGATACTCCTCCAGAAGAGCAACTCCAAGACACATAATTGCCAGATTCACCAAAGTGGAAATGAAGGAAACAATCTTAAGGGCAGCCAGAGAGAAAGGTCGGGTTACCCACAAAGGGAAGCCCATCAGACTCACAGCAGATCTCTCGGCAGAAACTCTACTACCCAGAAGAGAGTGGGGGCCAATATTCAACGTTCTTAAAGAAAAGAATTTTAAACCCAGAATTTCATATCCAGCCAAACTAAGTTTCATCAGTGAAGGAGAAATAAAATTCTTTACAGATAAGCAAATGCTTAGAGATTTTGTCACCACCAGGCCTGCCTTACAAGAGACCCTGAAGGAAGCCCTAAACATGGAAAGGAACAACCGGTACCAGCCATTGCAAAAACATGCCAAAATGTAAAGACCATCGAGGCTAGGAAGAAACTGCATCAACTAATGAGCAAAATAACCAGTTAATATCATAATGGCAAGATCAAGTTCACACATAACAATATTAACCTTAAATGTAAATGGACTAAATGCTCCAATTAAAAGACACAGACTGGCAAACTGGATAAAGAGTCAAGACCCATCAGTCTGCTGTCTTCAGGAGACCCATCTCACATGCAGAGACATACATAGGCTCAAAATAAAGGGATGGAGGAAGATCTACCAAGCAAATGGAGAACAAAAAAAAGCAGGGGTTGCAATCCTAGTCTCTGATAAAACAGACTTTAAACCATCAAAGATCAAAAGAGACAAAGAAGGCCATTACATAATGGTAAAGGGATCAATTCAACAGGAAGAGCTAACTATCCTAAATATATATGCACCTAATACAGGAGCACCCAGATTCATAAAGCAAGTCCTTAGAGACTTACAAAGAGACTTAGACTCCCATACAATAATAATGGGAGACTTCAACACTCCACTGTCAACATTAGACAGATCAACGAGACAGAAAGTTAACAAGGATATCCAGGAATTGAACTCATCTCTGCACCAAGCGGACCTAATAGACATCTATAGAACTCTCCACCCCAAGTCAACAGAATATACATTCTTCTCAGCACCACATCACACTTATTCCAAAATTGACCACATAATTGGAAGTAAAGCACTCCTCAGCAAATGTAAAAGAACAGAAATTATAACAAACTGTCTCTC